>NC_133663.1:32202200-32502200 GCF_037893015.1 Macrotis lagotis | reverse complement strand
AAGTCTCACAACTATGCTTGCTGGGTACATTACAAGTTCATGTTATCCAACCTCAACTTTATGACCTCGAGGCAATTGCTTTATTCCTCCCCAATTGATTCTCTATCTCACTTCTGACAGAAGTTATTCCAAATCTTCTCATCCTTTTGCAAGGCTCCCACACTTCCCCTTGCCCCTTTAGCTGAGTATCTTACCTGCTAGTTTGCTGAGTAAATTGGAACCATCTGGTGTGAGCTCCCTCTTTTCCCATTCTTTTCATCTCAAACCCCCTTCAACATCAACTCCCAATCCTTTCTCTTCTCCTCAGAGACTGACAAAGGGGTTGTCCTTGCCAATGCCCAACCCTCTATGTGAGCTCTCTTCCTTTACCTTTCTGGTTCCTCCAGCAGACTTTGTCCTCAAGCATCTTCTTACCCTTTTGAATTTTCAACCTCTCCCTGTGTTCTGGGTCCTTCTCTATTGCCTTGCAACATGTTTAGTTATGTTTCATCCTAAGGGAAAAGACCTTGATTAGACCTTACCATCCCTTTGAGATTTCATCCTATATCATCCTCTTTTCAGCTAAACTCTTTGAAAAAATCTATTGACCTTCACTACTTCCATTTCCTCTCCTTTCCCTTAATCTTTTGTCATCTAACTTCAGACATCATCATTCAAGTGACATTATTCCCTCTTACCAAAGTTAGCAATGATTTTTAGTTTCCAAATGCTTTGGTCTCCCAGTCCTTATCCTTCTTAATTTGTCTACTCCATTTGACCCTGTTGATGTGATGGTGTTCTCGGACTTTCCCAGTCACCAATGGAGTGAAGCAGGGCCATGGGTTTGTTCCCATGTTTAATAGTATGATATTTTCTGTGATGATGAAAACTACACTGGTAGTAAACTAACTTGAAATGGCTACAAGCCAACACTAAAGTAGATGGAGAGTTGTGCATGGCATTTTCATAGACAATTGTGCTTCTCAATATAGCCTCTGAAACTAAAATGTAACCAAGTATGGATTGATTCTCCATTGCTTTTGCTGATTTTGGCCTATAAACAATCAACACCAAGAAGGCACAGGCCAGTACCACACCATCCATACAAGGAATCATTGGTTTTGGCAAAAGGAGAAATACTAAATTCTGTGGGTAAGTTCACTTAACTTGGCAGTATGCTTTCTAGAGATATCCTCATAGATGTTAGACACATTGGCAGAGCTAGCTCAATGTTTGGGAGGTTTCAAAGAAAAGTTTGGAGAAGAGTTATTAGACTGACTGCTACACTGAAGGTCTACAGAGCTGTTGTGTTGACCTCATTGTTGTATGCTCATGGGCAGTCTACATGTGTCATACCAGGAAACTAAATCGCTCCCATTGGAATTATATAAGAAAGATCATTATATTATTATTATATGTTACATTAATTATATTATATCATATATATCATATCATATTCATATTATATTTATTATATTATATTAATTATTTATTATATTATAATAGAAAGATTCTGAAGATTGCCTGGTAGGCTCTAAAGTTCTTACTTGAGGTGAACTGCCACAGTATTCAATCTCTCCTTCAGAGAGCATAACTCTGGTAAATTGACCACATTATTCAAATGTCCAATGTATATTTGTCACAAAGACTATTTTATGGAGAAGTCACACAGAGAAAGTGCTTGTGTGGCGGTCAGAAGAAGTGATGCAAGACCTGCACAGTCTCCCTGAAGATCTTTGGGATTAATGTGCGACACGGGGGACCCTGGCACAAGACTGTTCAGCATGGTGTGCCCTCATCAGAGAAGATGTGTGACTCCAGGGGTAAAGTGGAATCCCAATAACACAAAAATATGTGAAACACAGTTTAAATGAACTATTTGTACCCAACTTGCGGTGATGTCTGCTTAACTCAGATGGACTGATCAGCCAGCGTGGAACACACTGTACCCTGATTGTAACACTGTATTGCCATTGGTCCTTTTAAAAAATAAAGATCTCGGGGTGGCTATGTGGTTGAGTGGATAGAGCACCGGCCCTGGAGTCAGGAGTACATGAGTTCAAATCCGACCTCAGGCACTTAATAATTACCTAGCCGTGTGGCCTTGGGCAAGCCACTTAACCCCATTTGCCTTGCAAAAACCTAAAAAAAAAAAAAGAATAAAAGGATCCATGTGAACTAAAATATTAAAAAAAATAAAGATCTCCCTCATTAAAAATGTAAACTCTTGTATGGGGCAGTGGATGAAACATGGAACTAGAATCAGGAGGACCTGAGTTCAAATCTAGTCTCAGACACTTACTAGCTGTGTGAGCCTGGGCAAGTCATTTCAATGCTGTCTGTCTCTGTTTTTTTCTTCTGTAAAAAAGGAATAATCCAACATTTACTTCTCAGGATTGTCATGAGCATATTTGCAAAAGTATTTATTATGGGGCTTGTCCCATAGTAGGCTCCATATAACTGCTTATCCTTTCTCTTTTCTAGAGTTTCTTGCATTCTTTGTGTTTGTATCCTCAGCTCTCAGCACATGTGTACAAGGGATTGGATTGGTGAAGCTCGTTAGGAAGATCAGCTTATTGTCCCTCAACTGAATATGACATTCCACAGGATCATAGATATGGAGCCAGAAGGAAACTTGGAGATGCTCAGGTTCCACCCCCATTTCAGAAATGATAAAAAAGGAGTGATGTGACTTCAACCAAAATCACATAGGAATTAGTGATAGATCTGAGCTTTGAACTTAGATCTTTCGATTCTGAATCCAGTCTTCTTCCTACCGTGACACACTGCTTCCAAAGCAAGATAACAGAACAGGGATGAGATTTTCTATGGGGGAAAATAATTTTTCTGATTTTCTCCTCAAAATACAGCTGGAGATAGGCAGAGCTACACCAGGAAGAAATAGGATAATATACAGTTGTATCCAATTTTCCACGGTTCCATTTAGGATTTTCTTGGCAGAGATGATGGAGTAGTTTGCCATTCCCGTCTTCAGTTTATTTTCCAATAAGGAAACTGAGGCAAAGAGGTTTCAGTGACTGGTCCAGAGTCACAGAACTAGTATGAACCTGAGGCTGGATTTGAACTCAGATCTTCTGATTTCAGACCCAGTGTTCTTTCCACTGTGCCACATTTTCAGAGATGTTCCTTTATAAGATGGATTCTTCATTAAGTAACATGTTTATTTGAGTGAATGACTTGGGACAAGCTGCGTTGACTTTTCATTCCAACCTTGAAACTGAAAGGTACTTGACTTGGACCAAAGAGCCAGAACTCAGGTGAATTGACCTGGACTTTACCTTATGCTGCCATATTTAAAAAGGTCTGAATTCAGAGAGGGCTGACAATTCTTTTTTTTTTTTTTTTAAGATTTTTGCAAGGCAATGGGGTTAAGTGGCTTGCCCAAGGCCACATGGCTAGGTCATTATTAAGTGTCTGAGTCCGGATTTGAACCCAGGTACTCCTGACTCCAGGGCCGGTGCTTTATCCACTGTGCCCCCTAGCCGCCCCAAGGGCTGACAATTCTTGAAGCCCATCAACAGTTAGCATCAAGTTAGCAGAATAATTTGGTAGAATCAATAACTACCAGAAGGAAGTCTGAGGTGAGATCCCCTCCTCTTTCTTCTCCTCCTCCTGTCTTCCTTTTCCTCCTTTTCCCTCCTCTTTCTTTGCTTTTCCATCCTATTTTTCTTCCTCCTCCTCCTCCTCCTCTTCTTCTTCCTCTTCATTTTATTTTCTTCCTCTTTTTTTCTTCCTTTTCCTCTTCTTCCTTTTCGTTCTTTATTTTTTAAGGTTTTTGCAAGGCAAATGGGGTGAAGTGGCTTGCCCAAGGCCACACAGCTAGGTCATTATTAAGTGTCTGAGACCGGATTTGAACCCAGGTCCTCCTGACTCCAGGGCTGGTGCTTTATCCACTGCACCACCTAGCTGCCCTTGTCCTTCTTTTCTTCCTCTTCCATCTCCTCTCTTGCCCTCCTCCCATTCTTTCTTTTTCTTTTTTCCCCTCCTCTTCCTTTTCCTGCTTCTCTTCCTTCTCCTCATTTTACCTTTTTCCTCTTTTTCATCTTCTCTTCCTCCTTTTTTCTTCCTTTTCTTTCTCCTCTCCTCCTCCTCCTTGTCTTCCTTTTCGTTTTCCTTTCCTTTCCTTTCCTCCTCTTCTCTTCGTCCCCCTCCTCTTCCTCTGCCCGCTTCTCTTCCTCATTTTATCTCCCTCTCTTTTTTCCCTTCTTCCTTCTCCTCTTCCAACTTTTCATCCTCCTCTTTTTTCATCCCCCGGCTCCTCCTCCTTCCCCCTTCTCTGCCTCACCCTCCCAAGATCACTTTGGGGGAAGGCACAACTCCTTCTTCTTGCCCCAGAATCAGCCATTCCTGGTTCAATCTCTTCCTCCTTCCTTGTCTGCTACCTGGGCCCGACAATCCCACCTAAGTCAGTCCGGGAACCTCGGGGGGACTGGGGAGTTGGAAATCAAAATGACATTTGAAAACCAATAGAAAGTCTTCCTATTCCCCACCAGGCCCATTCCCCTTATACTCTAGGTATTTGGTATATTCCATTCCAGACTTTTTATTTTTTTCCCCTCTTCCTAAATAAAACTAGGACAGGAAGGCCTTTCATTTGGCCCTATTCTGCTTGAGGCAGACGCAGGGCTTGGCTGCCTGGACAGAGCCATGGCACTTCAGACCCTCACACTTAGGGCCCCAGGGAAGTTCCTCGTCCAAACATTTTCATCATTCCACAGGAGGGTTCTTTTGCAAATGGTTTTGGCTGTTCCTGAAGCTTTCCCTCACTTTGGTATTTTACAAAGAGTTTTGTGAGGTTAGGAACATTTCAGCCCCCCTCCTCCCCACTCCCTTCTCCCAGATGTTTCTGGTTCTCAGAAAGTCCACCTGTGAAGCTGGGTCACTTGGGAGAAATATTTTACAGCCCTATTTACTACAGAAAAGAATGCTCCCTCTCACTCCTCTTCCCTTCTCCCCCCAAAGTCTAGCCCAGCCTAGGAGATCAGTGGATAGCCAAGATCCCCTTTAGCTCTCCATTCTTGCATTGTGGAGTCACAAACAAGGGAAATTAAAAAAAAAGACATGACAGTAAAGCATGTAGCATGAGCCATGGATATTTAACCATAAGGGCCTTGCTTCTTCACACTCATGCCCTTCCGGTTGTAGCATCTGTCCTCATTGACGTGTCTTCATGTACCGAGGGCTTTGCATGATGACAGAGAGCTCCACCAGGCTGCACCACTCCTCTGTGAGTTTAATTGCAACCATCTTGGAGTAATTAAGATCATCACGAAAAATTATTTATGGTCTTTGCTCATCATGTGGACACAATCCTGAAGACATCCCTTGAGCACGCCCCAGATTCTTTAGCTGTTATATATGGTTTGAATGGGATGACATGGAGCAAGTTGCTTCTTCCTTCCTCTACTTATCTTCCACTGAAGGTAAAGGGAGGTGGTCAAAAATTATCAACAAATAACCATGGCCCTCCTCTGGCCCATAGTGGGTTGTATTGAACAAGGAGACTACAAATAGCCCGGCCATGTTCTAAGGTAGCAGACTTAAATGTTCAAGAATAACATCAAACCTTAATATTTGCAAAATGAAAAATGGACATGACCTCAATTAGTCTTTGTATGATTCCTGGGAGGCAACTGCTATTATTAGATAGATAGATAAAGCACTTATTCAGTGATTATTATGTCCCGGGAATAGTTCTTACCACTTACGAGCACAAGAAGATGCCTGCCCTCAAATGGCTTGCATTCTAATGGGGAAGATACCACATGAAGGGAATGGAAGGAAAAGAGTGGGGAGATGAGGGAGGTGGAAGGCACTCACCTGGAGATGTGGTCAGGTTTCTGAGAAGTGATTTACAGGACTGAATCTCAGCAAGAGAATAATAAAAACAAACCTATAATGCCTTAACGTTTGCAGAATGCTTTACTTGTATTACCTCATTTGATGCTCAACAATCCTGGAAAGAAAGTACTATTATTAGTTCCATTTTTACAGTCGATGAAATGGAGGCAAACAGATTAAGTGATTTGCCCAAGGTTGAACAACTCCCAAGTTTCTGAGGCCAGATTTGAAACTCCACACCCAGCCCTCAGTCTTCTGAACCTCCTAGCTGCCTTGATTGGAGGAATATTATGAAATTCTGCTTCTACTCAAGCACTGGAAGAAGCCTTGAAACCATTTTGACCGTGTCTTTTCCAACCTTAAGTTATCAAATAGTCACTGCTGCTTTTAGTAATCTTCAATGGAGTTTCTTTGGTTTTTCTAAACAATTTCCTTTAAAATTAATTTTACTTTTTCAGTTAACAAAATCTTTCTCTTCTGTCCAAAATCCCTTCCTTTCCAATTTACTTTCTGTCCCTTCCCCCATATCACCTATTCCAAATTTTTTTTCTCCTCAATACTTCCACACCATCCCTTCTTCTCTATCCAAGCAGAGTAACTTACAAAGTTAGTTTTCTCTTTTCTCATAATTTGTATTTCGAAACCTTTGATATCATCCCTTAGACTCTCCTTTGCTTTGATTTTCCTTCAGAAAGGCAGTGGTGGTGCTTCTTCTAGGCAAGGAAGGTCAACTCCATTATTCACACCTCAGATCCCACCCCCTTCCATCGCCTCCATATTGCCTCCATCTTTTTCTATCTTATCTTCAGCTTCTTTTCTTCTTATTGGTCCATTCTTTACTCCCTACAAATAAATCGGCCCCCGCCTCTTCTAACCTTAAAAATTCATCATGTGACCTACTCATTCCTTCAATCAACCATCCTAGATCTCCAGAAAAAACCACTCAGTCTTTTTATATCCATTTCTTCTATTTTTTTCTTCCTTTTATTGACTTCTCAACTCCTTGCCATTTGGCTCCCATCCTCATTACTGAACCAAAACTGCTATTTACAAAATTACCAATGTTCTCTTAATTGTCAAAGTCAAGTCTTTTGTCAATCCTCATTCTTCTTAATCTCTAGGAAGTTGGTTATTTATCACCTTTTCTTCAAGGTAATCTCATGTCTGAGTTTTCATGACTTATTCTTTCTTGGTTTATATTCTTGATGGACCATTTTCCTCCATGGGTATGTATGCCCTTAACTCTGGGTATACCATAGGTTCTGCAATGGCCCTTCTTTTTGGTCTGTAATCTCTTCCTTGATCGTCATTAGCTTTCATGGGTTTAGTTATAATCTCTATGCATCTATCTCTCTCATTTTAGTTTCTCTCCTAAAAGTCAGGCCTGTAATACCATGTATCTACAGATATTTTCCATCAGACATTTCAAACACATCATATCCTAAACAGAATTCATTGTTATTCATCTAACCACTCAAGTTTATCTTAATTCTTTATATCAACATATCTTTATATAGCTAGAGATATGTCTTTTTTGTTACAATACTTTGCCATACTGTTTAGGCCTCATAAATTGCTCCTATCAATGGGAGCTTATTTGTTTTCAGTTCCTGCCAAATACAAACCATACTACTTTTACTGTTCTGATATGTGTGGGCCCTTTCTGTCATCGATCCTTTTGAGAGGAGGGAAGAGAAAGATGTCATATAGTTTGTACCAAGATCTCTGGGTAAAAGTATATGAACATTTTAGTCATTTTTAACAGCATAATCCAAACTATTTTTTGAAATGGTTGAATCCATTTACAACTAAAGCAGTAGAAAATTTATAGCTAAAACAGTAATGAAAGTCTTTCCTTTTTTCCCCTCCAAAATTTAATTTTAATATTTTTTCATCTTTTGCCTATTTTCTGGGTATGAGGCAAAATTCCAAAGCTCTTTTTGATTTACATTGTTCTTTTTCATTTAAAGTAATCTTTTATATTTCTGTTAAGAGTTTGGAATTCTTTCAAGAGCTCTTTGTTTATATTTTTGACTCCCTATCCATCGGGAAATACCTTTTGGTACTACATATTTGTACCAATTCTCTAAATGTCTTGGATATTAGATCCTATTCAAAAAGACTCAGTACAAATACCCCTTTTCAGGTTTCTCTTGTCCAAGCTGCAATACTTTTGTTCACACAAAAGGTGTTCAGTTTCATAAAGCTAAAATGACTGATTTTACTACTAAATTCTTTGGCAAAGAATTCTCTTTCTAGTCATAGTAATGAAAGCTATTTTCATCTGTCTTTCTCTATTTTTTAAATGATGTGATTTTTCATATTTAAGTAAAATTTCATTAAGAGTATCATAGTATTTGGTATAGGAGGTTGCTCTAATGGCTGTTTTTTTTTTTTAAATTTCAAAACTCCTTTCCAGTTTTTTAGTGACTCTTGTCAAACAGGGCATTCCTTCCTAAATGGTTTGGCTATAAGGCTTATCAAAGACTGGCTTATTAGTCAGTTGGGCAATAAACATTTATTAAGAACCTACTATAGGCTAGACACATGATAAATACTGGGGATATAGAAGGAGGCAAAAACAAAGCAAAACAAATCAGTTCTTAAGTTCAGTTGTTTCTGATGCTCACTAATCTCATTTGTTCCACTAATCCACTTTTCCATTTTGTAACCAGTACTAAATAGTTTTGATGATTACCACTTATAGTATAATATGAAGCCTTGAAGAACTATTTCCCCATTAGTCCTGCTTTTCATTATTTCCCTTGAGATTCTGAATGTTTTGTTCCCAGAAATAAATACTGTCATTATTTTGCAAAACTCTATAAAATATATAGCACTAAAGCTGGAAATTAATTTGGTGGATCTATCTGGTTATTGTGTGGGTATAGCCCATCAATAAATAACAGATACCTATTGAGTTATTCTTTATTTCATTAAAGTGTTATGTAATTGTATTTTAAAAATATTGAGTATGTCTTGCTAGATTGACTCCCAGATAATTTATGCATTTTGAATTTATTTTGTAGAGGATTTTGCTTTTTACTATTTCCTTCTGTGTTGTGTCATTTCTATAATAGAAGTGATGACAATTTTGTGGATTTATTTTACATTCTGTTACTTTAGTGATGCTTTTGTCTAAGTAGTTTCTCTGCAGATTTCTGAAGTTTTCAAAGCAAATCATTTTGTTTTCTGTAAAAAAACAGGTGTCTCTTGCTAGGTGGTTCAGTGTTTGATATATAGGAGGTGCTTAATAAGTATTTATTGAATAAATTGAATAATGTTTTTATTCCCTTGATTTCCTTCTCTTATCTTATTAGTGTTACTAGCATTCTTGTTGCATTTATGCTTTACTCATATTTATTGGGAAATTATCTAGATTTCTACATTGCTAGCTATTGGTTTTAGGTACATTTTATCATGATAAAATTTTCTTCTGTGGTATATTTTACATATTTCTGAGTGCTATACTTTGTTAATTGAATAGGATCAATTGATAGTAATGCTTTCTTTTAAAATATGACTAAATTAAGACAGGTATCTTTTGTCTGATCTTGTTCTCTTATACTTTTTGTCTCTTCCTTAAGGATGTGATTTTTCTCTCATCACACTCAATTTGGATCAACGTACAACATGGAAACAAAATTAAGACTGACAGATTGTTTTCTGTGGGGGGCAGGGGGAGGGAAGTAAGATTGGGGGAAATTGTAAAACTCAAATAAAAATATGACTAAATCATATTAAAAACTATTAATGTCTTCTAAAAATTTTTATTTATTTAAGGCAATGGGGTTAAGTGATTTGCCCAAGGTCACTCAGCTAGGTAATTATTAAATGTCTGAGGCTGGATTTGAACTCAGGTCCTCCTGACTCCAGGACCAGAGCTGTGCTACCTGGCTACCCCTTGAAACCTACTAATGTTGAAATCTTTTCTATCTCTAGTTAAAATGCAACTTTTTCAGAGTGAGTAATCTTTTTGGGTGTGCTACTGTAGTCTTTTTGCTAGGATTTGGTGATATTTATTATTTTATATTCTCCATCTTTATTTTATCCCCTCCTTGGTTTAATTATTAGGACCATGTTCATCTCATAAAAGGCATTTGGTAGAACACTTTCTCAGTTTTTAGAGATAATTATGTAGCATAGGTATTTTTTGGCAATGGGGTTAAGTGGCTTGCCTAAGGCCACACGGCTTAAGTGTCTGAGGTCAGATTTGAACCCAGGTACTCCTGACTCCAAGGCCAGGTCTCTATTCACTGCGCCACCTAGCTGCCCCCAGTAGCATAGGTATTAATTGCCATTTGAACGTTTTATAGAATTCACCTGCAATGGCATCTGGACCAAAGTTGTTTTTCCTCTACCTGGTATTTTTGTTTTGAAATGCTCAGTTTCCTTTTCTGAAAGGAGATTGTTTTGAAAGTTCTCTATTTCATGGTCAATTCATTTGGACACTAGATTTTTGTAGGCCATCCCCAACTCACAGATGAGGATCCTGAGTCTGGGAGAGAAGGGACTCTGCTGCCCAACTTTTTCTAGCAAGTGACTTGGTTGCCCAATGAGGCAGTATATCTGTTGAGCTATTGGTGACAAATCCCATCCTCTCTCTACCACACACCAAATTGCCCCTTGACCACACTTGATTATCCAGCAATACCTTCTTTAAATTGCAATACAGTATCATTATTGGATATGATGATGTTTTTGATCCCTACTTTTTTTCCTTTTACCTTGATCCTCAAGGGCAAAGGGGAAAGGTGGTCAATTTATTTTTTTTCTAAACTTGGCAATAACTTATGAACTATATTTTTTTATCTCTGATATTTTCAAGGAAGAGTACCAAAAGCCTATATCCTTTTTTTGCATTCAGCAAGTGTCTGTGATATTTCCAGGGGCTTATAGAGTGTTTATCTGAAACAGACCATTTAGATCCTTGCACTTGATGGATCAAAAAACTGTACTTACTAGGGACATCCTGTAGTTGGGAAAAACTATTTTGAGACCCCAGATTTTTGCCGTTCTAAAAAAAATAGTGATGTTCTTTCTGAGTTATTTCATAACTGTGATTGTTTACTTAAAACAATACTTTCTCTCTTATTAAAATCATTTCATAATATCCCAAAGGAAACCTGACAGGAAATCAGATGAAAAAATTCAGAAATCAGCTCCGTAAAATCATTTACAGACTTAATAGTTATGGATTTTGAGTTTGCATATAGTCTTCCAGACATGGATATTATTAAGTGAAGTTGGAATGAGTATTTTCCTGGGAAAGTCAATAACATACATATGTGTTTCTAATCATCCCTCATTGTGACATTAATCTCCCTTCAGACATAGTTCAGCCCCACAGTTCTATGGGGGGCAAGGTTAGTCCAGTCCAAAGTCCACTTCTGCTGTTTTGTTCACTATGGGCTGCCAGCTTGAATTGATGAAATGGATTATGTCTCTGAGTTTGGGTTTCATATGCCCAAAATATCCACAGTGCCCACACGTTTCCTGGCAAACCTAACTTTGCAAAGTAAACATAGATGATCTCCCTTCCATCTAGTCTTCTGGAAAGTTTAGAAATGATGCAACCTTTTGGTCAGATGAAATTACACAATGCTTTTTTTTCTTTTTTCTGTGAAGTGTGAACTTCCTTCTTCTCAAGAGTCCTTGGCAAGTCCAAAGTGAGCTCTTGGTTTTGTGATAAAGCAAAACTGTCTTACACAAGAGTAGACCAGTCAATGGACTACAATGGGGAGACCTGGGTGGCATCCACTGGACCAGGTTCTATTCTACATAGTGGTCCATGGCATGTCAATCACTTTATTTTTAAAAATTTTTATTTAAAGCAATGGGATTAAGTGACTCACCCAAGGTCATGCAGCTAGGCAATTATTAATTGTCTGAGATAGGATTTGAACTCAGGAGGACTCTAGGGCTGGTGTTCTGTGCACTGCATCACCTAGCTGTCCCCCATGTCAATCTCTTTAGAAAAACTGGACCTAACTTCTACCCAATCAAGAAACATTTATGAAGTGCCTCTTCTATGCTTCGGGATATTCAAAGACAGAAATAAGATAATCACTGTCCTCAAGGATTTTGCTTTCTATTGGGAGAAACCCTTTGTTCCCCTACAAGAAAATAGAAAATTCACAAAGTAAATCCAGAGAGGGCTTGTGGGAAAATCAGAAAAGGCTCCTTCTAAGAGGTAGCAACTCAACTGAGCCAAGAATTCTGATCAACCCCTCAAGAAGCATTGATTAAGCATCCTACCATGTGCTAGAGCCTGCAGATGAAAAGACAAAACCCAAAATATTCCCTGCCCTCAGAGAGGTTGAGGGGTGAAGGAAGCGGAGAGAGAGAATCCAGACATAGGAAGAGTCTGTATAAATAAAGGCAGGGAGGGAATGCCTTGAGTGAGGAGCAACCAGGAGGCCAGTTGGCTGGACCAGAGGGTGTGTGAAAGGGAGCAATGTGTAATAAGCCTGGAAAAGGTAGGCTGAAGCCAGATTGCCAAGGCCTTGGCATGACAATCCAAGCAGCTCCGCGTCAGCCCCAGAGATCGTCGGAGAGGAGCCTGGTACTGATGCATCAGCAAACTTGATTTTGAATGGTATACTTGCATCTAATACATCTGGATTCTGTATAGAACTCCTCTTTGGAGAGGGTCAGAGTTGACTCTCCACATGTGTTGGTCCACAATGCATCAGAAACTGCACTGCAAAATAAAAATGAATCAAGCCCTGACCTTAACTACCCTTCATTTTATGGGTCAACACGCTCATAGATAAGTCAATGTATTTTTGAGAGACAGGATTTTAGTGAATGCAGAGGGTTATCAGTAGTAGGTACCAAAATGAGCCTGAGGAAGTCAAAAAGCCTAAGGTTGGAGAGGAGGAGAGATTGTAACCAGGGCAATGACAGAGATAGGAGATGGAATGTTCTCTGTGGAGAGCTGGGAGAAGATCAGTTGAGTTGGATGAAGAGTTTGTGCCACAAGCCTGGGAAGGTAGGTGGGGAGCAGCTGAGGAAGAAGGGCAAGAGGGTACCAGAAGCCCAGGGACAGAAGTGACATGTCCCAGGAGATAAATGACAGCTGAAATTCAAAAGAAGATCCTTTAAACTCCACTCCAGGGCTCTTATTAATATAATATGGGATATGATTTTTCTTCTACTGTCTACTTTGTTCTGACTACAGGAAATTGGCACTAATACCCCATTCTTTATCACTCAGCTTACGTAGGATTATTTTTCTTCCTCTACCATAAGCCAACGGGTCCTTTTCATTCCTGAGACAATCCTTCCTCAATGCTTCAGAAATCATAGAATTTTTTTTATTCCTTGGCTCTGTGATCCAACTTGGCTCCCTCACATTCTAACTTACTTTATACTCATCTGCACCAATATCATATTTCTTCTATTTGAATATTAATATCTCTGTAGGCATTTTTAAAATCTCTATACCCCAAATTCCAGGCATAGTCCCCCCAGATGTACTAAGAACTTCAGTAAATGTTTGGCAAGAGAATGGCTACATAATGTGTCTTATAACCGAAGTGTTGTGCACAAATTTAGTTTAATTTGATAAAACACACACTTTATAGTGGACCCCATGTTAAACATTAGGGCAAAAAGGATAAAAATTAAAATAGAAATAGTCCCTGGGGCAGGTAGATGACTTAGTAGATAAATAACCTGCCTCAGGCACTTACTAAGTGGGTGACTCTGAGCAAGTCAGTTCACCCCCTTTGTCTCAGTTTCCTCATCTGTAAAATGAGCTGGAGAAGGAAATGACAACCCACTCCATTGCCCTAGTCAAGAAAATTTCAAATGGGGTCACAAGGAGTTGAAACAGAATGAAAAATGACTCAACACTGATTAAAAAAAACAAAACTTGGCAAGCCTTAAAATATTATGCAAATATTAGTGATGATGACAATGATGGTAGAGAGGCAGTGGAGTAGATAGACCTCTAAATCTGAAGGCGGAAAGATGTGAGTTCAAATCTGTCCTGAGAGACTCAAGAACTAATTTTAGACAAGTTAATGTCCGTGTATCTCAGTTTCCTCAGGATAACAGCAGCATCTACTTCCAAGATTTTTATGAGGATTAAATGGGATAATATTTATAAAAGACTTTGCAAACTTTAAAGAACTATTACAAATGCTAGCTATTACTGTTGAAGATAAGCATTATTGCAAATGGTAAGGTTACTGCTAGTGTTTTTATTATTATTATTTTAGGAAATGCTAGTAGGAACTGGGAAGGGTTAGGAGAAGGTGGTGCTTGAGCTAAATCTTGACAGAAGCTAGGGATTCCATGAGGTGAAGATGAGGAGGAAATCTGTCCCAGGCAGAGGTGGCTGCTGTAAAAGCTTGGAAACAGGGATTATTGTTTATGTGGAACCATAAGCAGGCCAGGGTGGCTGTATTGTGAAGCCTGAAAAAGGAAGAAATGACGAAGAATCCTGGAAAGTTGGGAAGGGGCCAATTTACAAGCCAAACAGAAGATTTTATAGTTGAACTTGGAGATAATAGGGAACCACTGGAGTTTATCGAATGCTTATAAGGGGGTGACTTGGTAGGAGTTTATTGCATAGGCCCCATAGGTTTTAGTAGAACAAACATGATTGATAAGAATGAGATATTATAAAAATATAAATATATATATATATGTGTGTGTATATACATATATATATGTGTGTGTGTGTGTGTGTGTGTGTGTGTGTGTGTGTGTGTGTGAAGAGACAGAGAGAATGTGGTGGCCCTTCATGAGTTCAAAACCATGAATTAAATCCAAATTAAAAAAACAGCCCATGGTACTGAAAGCTGTTTGCATGACCACTGGACATAGAAAGGACTCCTGGAGAAGTTGGCAGTGGAGCTGAATCCTTAATGGAGTTAGGGATTCAGCCAAGTGGAGGTGGGGAGGGAGAACATGTGATAATGGCTTGTGGAAGAACATGGAATGTCGAGAGGAGGACAACAAGAACCTGGAGAAGAGGAGGATTAGGCCTGGCCGTAATAGCTTTCTTTCAGGATTCCAAGGGGTATCAAGGGTTCTCTTGGCCCCTAGGAGACAGGAATGGGACAAGGGGTGGACCCTGTAAAGACTCAACATCAAGCCAAATTTTCCAAAGACTAGAGTTGTCTATAAGGGAATGTCCAGTGGGACCTTCATTCCACTAAGAGTCATCAAGTAAAGATTAGATGACAATTTTTGGGGGGGGGAAGTTGTAGATAAACTCTTTAGGTAAGACTTGGGCTAGGTGGCCATACCCTAAGGTTTTTCTAACTGAGATTTCACGGTTCTGAGAAGTTGGAGTAACTTGTAAATAATGTTTTTGTTGAAACTTCAGTTTTTCTGATGAGTCTACTCATTAGCTTATACTGTGGCCATTTTCTTCTTATGGTTTTATATGTTGGAGAGACATGGACCAGAGTTTTATTTTCAGAAGAAATGAGACATGAAAGGAAATGGAAATGGTGAAGATGGTAGAGAGAAGGGAAAAAAACCCTTTCGACTCATGTTCCTTATTTATACAAGGGGATCAGTTAAGTCCACAGTAAAAAAAAAAAGGTAGCCTCCCCACCTAATGAGGGTGGGTCCACCAGGATAGACTGTGGGAGGGCAGTTTTCATCCAGGGCCTGAACTGGTCAGGGTATGATCTCATTAGCTTTGTGAGTAACTTGGGTCACTCCTGCAAGGGGAGACACCACCCAGGGAGCAAGCCAAGGCTTCAGGATGTAGACAGGGTGATTCAGCAGGTAACAAACCTCTCTTTCTAGTCACTTCAGAGCCAATATCCAACAGACTGAGACATGTAAGCAGGTTTAGAGAAGATGAAACCAAACTACTGATCTTTGTCCTTTTTTTCTCCTTGGGTTTTTTTTTTCTTAGAAGAAAACATTAATATCCTGGTTGAGATAACCAGGCAAATCCCCTAGTGATTTAACCTTTATGTTCTTATTTCCTTCTTCCTTCAAATGAAATAAGGGGCCAGATATTGTTTGGGTGTCTAGGTTCAAGGAAGAGTTGTGACATCGAGGAAAGTTTTGAAAGACTTTCATCTTGCTCTTTCCTTATCATACTGAGAAGTTCCAGAAACTGTAAACAGTGTTTTACGTGAAGCTTTAGCATCAACAAACCGGTAAGCCTGGTTTTTGGACTTCTATTCTTGCTTCATTGTTGCCTTGATACCCCCATTACCCACCCTTGTGCCCATACACAGTAATGTTTAATAAATGCTTCCCCATCTCTCCACTCACATAACCACTGCCCCAGATCTCTCGATGGGAAGTACCTGAGAGATCACATAGTCTCACTCCTTCATTTTACAGAAAGGGGGGCAAAGAGGGTCAAAGAGTTAGAACTTAGAACTCTGCCTCACTCAATTCAATTCATGCCCATGATACCACTGGTCCTCTTCAAGAACAAAGGGCTGGGTGGGCATGTGACTAGGTAGTGCAATGGGTAGAGCACCAGTCCAGGAGTCAGGAGGACCTGAGTTCAAATCCAGGCTCAGACACTTGATATCGATAGTTGTGTGACCTTGGGCAAGTCACTTAACCATCACCTTCCCAAAAAACAAACCCCTCCCCACAGACAAAAACAAAAGGCTACATTCCCCCTCAGCCATCCCCCTCCAATAACAGCAACCAGGGTTACACACACAGACAGTATCTGAGGTCAAGTTTGAACTCAGATCTTCTTGACTTCAGACCTAGCTCTCTATCCATTGCACCATCTAGCTACCTTATATTGTCTGCCGTGTTAGATTGTAAGCTTCTTGAGGTCAGGGACTGTCTTTTGTTTTTCTTTGTGTCAACAGTTCTTGGTCAGTATAATACAACTCTTTCAATTTACAGATAATAACATTGTGCCCCCCCCCAAAGGGAAATAATTAGTCTAAAGTAACAAAGGTTGGGTCATTGGAGAACAGATTCAGAACTTGAATAGATATTGGAAGCCATGTGGTCCAAGCTTCTTGTTTTGAGATGAGGAGACTCAGTTGCAGAGGTTGACCCTCCCTCAAATGGCCAACAGCAGAACTGGCATCTCCACTAGGGTTCTTTGACTATAGTTGAGGGTCCTTTAAATTGTATACTTGTAAAGCTCTCTCCATCTCCTCTCTCTCTCTCTCTCTCTCTCTCTCTCTCTCTCTCTCTCTCTCTCTCTCTCTCTCTCTCTCTCTGTCCTCTCTGTCTCTGTCTGTCTCTGTCTGTCTGTCTGTCTGTCTGTCTCTCTCTCTCTCTCTCTCTCTCTCTCTCTATATATATATATATATATATATATATGTATGTATGTATACACACACACACATAGATATAGTAGATATTTTGAGAAAGAACATTTACATCTAAATGATATGAATCATTTTTCCTAAAAACATGATATTGGCTGGTGAAAAGTCAGACTGAAGGACAGAAGGAGCTGTCTTATTACTTTTAACCTTTGGAAAAATCAGTATCCCTGGTTCCTCCTTGGTGTTGACTTTGGTTTCAGACCTCATAAACCTCTAACTACAGAAAGGCCATCAAGCAGGAGTCTACTGGGAAGCTCTTTACCTCCTCCTCCTTCCCTTCCCTTCTTCCCCTAATCCTCCTGTTCTTCCCCCTCTCCCTCCTTTTCTTCTCCTTCTTCTTCTTCTTCTTCTTCTTCTTCTTCTTCTTCTTCTTTGTTTTTAGTTTGTTTGTTTTTGCAAGGCAATGGGGTTAAGTGGCTTGCCCAAGGCCACACAGCTAGGTGATTATTAAGTGTCTGAGGTCGGATTTGAACTCAGGTCCTCCTGACTCCAGGACCGGTGCTCTATCCACTGTGCCACCTAGCTGTCCCCCCCTTTTCTTCTTGCCAGCATATACCAACCTAACCTGCAAGATCTGCTTTGGACATACTGTCTATAGCTTCCAAGACTCCTCAAGCAGGTGACATATAGATTTAAAAGAATAAGAAAACTATTCCTTGAGTATGGGGCCATTTTGATGGCAAGTACTTTACTGTTATCAATTGGAACCACATTCTAAAAGATTCTGCACTACCCCCCCACCCCATGCATACACACAGTGTTTAGACAACAGTAATTAGATCCACAATTCATTTAACCAATCAACATCAATTAGCTTTTATCATGGGATATTTACTTTGAGGATATAGCAAGAAAAAACCACAAATATTCCCCTTCCCCTAACGTTTCAGAGGCACTCTCTTCCCTACATCTTTGGGAGAATGGGTTCAGACTTAATATATTTTTCTCTGTAGCTCTGGTTCTGCCAATTTAATGTTTATTTCTGGCATATTGCTATCACTGGGCTAAGTCCTGAGATTTCCTCCTCCTTTTCATGGCATCAGTGCTAAACTGGATTGGACTTTCAGACTTAAAATGCCTTGTTCTCCTGAGCTTATGAAATTCATTCTTCATTCCTGTAAAATCAAAGAGCAAACACAGACAAAACCAATGGAGGTGGCTAAGTGGTGTAGAGACTCTGGTAGACTCATCTTCCTAAGTTCAAGTCTGACCTCAAGTACTTACTATGTGATCCTGAACAAGTCACTTAACCTGTTGGCCTCAGTTTCCTCATCCATAAAATGAGCTGGAACAGGAAATGACAAACTATTTCATTAACTTTGCCAAGTCAAGAAGCTCTGAAGCCTATGAACTCTTGACAGGAGACAGAGCAGGCATTGTAATTCCCATTTTACTGATGAGAAAAGAGTCACATAGTTCACACGGCTTTTCAGAGTGATCCAGACTCATCTGCCTCAGACCTACCCTTCCTGCCCACGTTGTATCACATATAGAACAGATTCATCAATTCTCATCACTACTCCCTAAGGCTAAAGGTAACTTAACTATGGGAAGGTCCCTGCTTATTCAAAGGGAAGACCAATACCTTCCCTTGTGGTTGAATTCTATACCAAAGGAAAAACCAACCAGATTTCCTGTTTAATTTAGGCTTGGGACCAGAGTTCTTTCTGTGTCTGGTGAGGCCCCAGCAATGGTTATAGGATACACTATTGTCATTAATTGACTGAACTTCCCATTAGCACCGGGTCAGCCAGAGATCCTTCCTCTGTTTGTTGAAAGAAGGAAAAAGTACTTATTAAAAAATACTTATTATGTATCTTAGTGTGGCATGATTCTTAGAAAGTTGATTTTTAAGCCTGGAAGCCTCTAGTCTGGACTAGTCACTCAACATCTCAAAGCTCTAGAGTCTAGACAATTCTTTAAGATGACAGATTGTGAGGAAGATACAATCTTTCTTGGAAGAAGCAGGTCCTTCACCTGGGAGTTAGTTCTCTTAACTGCTGAAATCATAGCTGTAGCAATGATTCCCATCCCATATGATATGTCAAGCCCCAAGGATATAAATGCAAAATATAAATCCCTCAAGAAGTTTATATTCTGGTGGGGGGGGGTGGACACTTATAGCCTTGGAAGAGCACTTTGGTTTGGAAAACTATAGGGAGGGTGAGTGGAATCACAGTGGAGGAGGTTGACACACCCCATCCAGGGACAATGGTAGGCTTAATTTGATCATGGCTCCAGGGAAGCCATCTGGTGAGTAATTGGGGAGTCAAATGAAGCATGGCTGCAACTTCCTCAATAGAATGATCCAGTAAGGTTTTTCCTTCCATGGTCATATTTTTATCAAAGGGCTGAAGTTGACTGACAAGTCATCAGAGGGAGATGGGGGATGAAAGAGGGTTGTACACAAACAGTCTAGAGAGACTTTAGGATTGAAGCTTGGATCTGCCTTGCCATTCCATCCCATCTGTCTTTCAGGACGGGTCACCCAATGTATGAGTGGCAGAACCCAAATCAGAACTTGAACTCTGAATGCTAGTGCTCTCGGGGAATCAGTCAGATAATCAGCAAACATTCACTATGTGGCAGGTTTTATGTCCAGTTCTGGGGACACAAAAGAAGACAAACTGCAGAGTCTAACCTCAAGAAGCTTACTAATAGGGGACACCCTATAAAATGATCATGTACACAATAAATGTGGCAAATCAAAGGTAATCTATGAAGAAAGGGGAGAGGCATCACCTTGATTTCTACTTCCTCTGTATTTTATTGTTTGTCCTTTATTCTCGAAGAGGACCATGATATCAGGAAGGTGGTGCCATGATATGCAAGTGAATTGGATCGAAGTGAGGAAGGCTTGTGCAAAGTCATCAGTCTCCCTTTCTCTTCTGGAGCCATTTAGGTCCAGTGGCCAGATATGGATCAGGATGACTGGAGATGGCCTTGGATGGGGTGGGAGACATTGACTTTTTTAAGCTAAGCTCTTTATCAGTTTTTAATTTGTCTGAGGACATGCTCTTTCAATGATTAAGCAGGTAAAAAATGAGGCAGAGAATGGCCTCTTTTACCTAGTCCAAAAAGAAAAAAACCAAACCAAACTTGTGTGGATATAGTTGTTTATATCTTTAGATTAGAATATGAGTTCCCTGAAGGCAAGAAACAAGAGTTTGCCTTTCTTTGTACCCACAATATCCGCTCTTAAAAAATTAATACACCCAAAGAAAGCTTGTTATGAGTTCAGAAATAGCTGGGCCATTGGAAAAGGCCTCCCTGGTGAAGGTCTAGGGCTGAGGTTTGAAAGAAGGAGCTCCAGGGAGATCAAGAAGCTGAAGAGTCAGTGGTAACTGTAAGCGACCTAGAGTGTATTTCTTGTAAGTGGGTAGAATCTTAAAAAAAAGTTTTTTTTTACCTTTCCTGTAAAATTGGCCATAATGGATGTCTTATATGAGTTGTCTACTGGGTCCTCTCCCCCTGGCATCCTCAGGGCATACAACACAACCCCTTAAGCTGTGTAAGGAAGAAAGCCCTCCCTTTGGGCTCCAACCTAATTTTCCACTAATCCTGGGTTCCAACTGCCTAGTTTGAATGGAGAACTGTTTGGATGTAGCCAGTGGCCTACAGAGCTGCCAGATTAGACACTTCAGAAGGAAAAAACCCCACAGTGCTTCTTTGAAAGATGCTTGGAAGGGCGTTGCCACAGAATCTCAGTGGCTCCTGGCCACCCACCCAGGAGAAGACTCCAGGTGGTTGTGCCCACACTCCTTTCCAAGTGAGGAGGCCCTCTCAGGTAAAACCAGGGAAGGAAGTGCTCTGCCTAGACTAGGGACATCAAGGACCTGGGATCTGGGACACCATGGGTACCCCCTCCACCTCTCCATTTACACAGACTACACCCACTTCTCAACATGGTTGTTGCCTTTCCAGAGTTTCTGTGGCCAATACCCCCACAGTCAGTAGAGCGACATGTCTCCCTGGGCTTAGTCAGAAAGATCCAGGGACAACAGACTCCCAGTCTTGTCCCTAGGCCCTCCAGCTTGGAGGGACTTGGAAGAACTTTTGCTCCCCTGGCACAGCCCCTAGGAATCCTGCCAACATCATCATCATCATTCCCCCTCCCCAGGTCTTCCAAGAGTCCATGTAGGAATGACTTTGGGACTGATAATTTTTTTTAATTTAATTTTTTCAATTAATAAAACTATTTAAAAAACCTTCCTTCCCACCTCCTACATTGGAGGAAAAAATAAAAATAAAATCCTTTAAAAGATGCATAGTCAATTGATACAAATTCTTACATTTGTTATATAAAAGACATTTCTTTCTGCACCAAGTTCATCCCTCCTTTGAGTAACACTTTCCTCACTTTAAAATGAGGAAGCAGGATCGATGGGTTTCTGAAAAGTTCTTAATGTTTGGTGTCTGGGGTCCTATGATCCTATTTGTGGGACTTTGGACTAATCGCTTTCTTTCCCTTTGCCTCAAGTTCCTCTCCCCTAGTATAAGGGCATTGGCCTAGAAGGTTTCTAAGACCCTTTCCCACTCTCCATCTAGAATCCTATGATCAGTCAATCAATCAAAAAGCATTTTTATTCAGTGCTTTCTATATGTTATGGGAGGCTATAAGCTAGGTGGCTGGCACAATGGATAGAGCACCAGGCCTGGAGTCAGGAAGACGCCTCAAATTCAATCTGAAACACTGACTAGTTGTGTGACTCTGGGTAAGTCACTTCACCCTGTTTGCCTCACCTTCTTCATATGTAAAATGATCTAGAGAAAGAAATGGCAAAATATTCTAGTGTCATGGTCAAGACAACCCCATTGGGGTCATGAAGAGTCACCCTTGACTGTATGCATTATTACCTGTGCTAAGTATTGGGGATAAAAAAACAATGAGGGAAAGGGAGCGGATTTAGATGGCCTCCAGGTGCCCTTATTTCTCCATGTGGGATCTCTCTAAGAGAGATCTTGGCAGTTATTTTCCCATCTCTTCATTTTAGAGATGAGGAAACTAGTTCTTAGAGAGGTTACCTTACCCATGATCTCAGAACTGGTAAGTGTCCTATGATTCTATGATCGTATTATCCTTTGATGTGACTTTTGTGACCTCACACAAACCACTTCCCCAATCCATGTCTTAAGTTTCCCAATCTATAAAATTAGGAGATGGGACCAAATTATGCCTTTTTGATCTAAATCTTAAGATCTTAACTCATTTCAGAGACATGAAAAAACAATCCAAGGTCCCATGCCTGATACTACACAGATCATAAATCACCCAAATCATTCGGTATTATTCTTGTACATTATGATTAGGCATTCCCCTCTTTTAAAAAAATTCAACAGAGGAATTGTATATAAAAAAATCCATTTCTTTATATGAAACCACAATTACCCTGTTAATTATTAATATTATAATTATCAAGGAGTATTTTAATGAAGTATTGAAAATCATTTCATTGAGAATTCCCAAAGTGAAGACTGAAATACCTCCCTCCCTCTTCCTCTGCCATTGTGGTGACATAGTCTTGCGCGACTGGATAGTGGGAAGACTTTCACGGAGGATGGGAACATGACTCAGCTTCCTGAGGTATGCAAAGATCTCTCTAAGGAGAGGCAAGGCAGCCGGTCTTAGAATTCCAATGGAGTTTGGATACAGAGAAAATGAAGATTTCCCCAGCACTGACCACACAGCCTTGACAGGTTGTGACCCAGAATTCCTTGGGTTGATTTTCAAGGAAAGGTCCTTGGGGAAACGAGTTCATCCTTGGCACAGTTTGCATTTCAGCAATATTAAAGGTACTCATTTTTGGAATAAATATTCATGGTTAGATTTCTATGCTCCCCATCCCTTTCTGCTTTTAAAGTTTTATTTATTTAAAATTTTAGTTCCCTAGTATCCTTTCCCTTTCCTTCCCAGAGAGTCATTCACAGTAACAAAAAAAATTTACAGAGGAAATAAAACAAAACAAAAGACTAGCCCAGCAAAAAATTCAGCCTGTCAAAAGCAATTATTAAGTGATTACCATAAACTGAACTCAGGGATACAAAAAAGACAAAGTCCAATCCCTGCTCTCAAAGGGTTTCCATTCTAAAGGATAAAAAAAAAAAAACCAACGAACAATATTCACATAGTTTTGGACATATGAGGTATATACAATGCAAATGTAAAGCAATTTCAGAGGGAAGACAGTGAGGTGACATTGGGGGAGATGGGTGGGGGTCTGGAAGGAAAGACTGGCAAAGGTACCTACAGAAGATGAGATCTGAGTTGAGTCTTGAAAGAAGCCAGAGAAGTCAGGATGATTACAAGGATGAAATCACGTGTTGGACCTTCCCATTCTCCCTAAATATATTCTTTGTTTTTAGGTTTTTTTCCAAGGCAAATGGGGTTAAGTGGCTTGCCCAAGGCACACAGCTAGGCAAATATTAAGTGTCTGAGTCCGGATTTGAACCCAGGTCCTCCTGACTCCAGGGCCGGTGCTTTATCCACTGTGTCACCTAGCTGCCCATCCTAAATATATTCTTCAAGGCTTGTACTTGAAAGGCTACCTTTGCTCCCTAGCTTCTGTTTACTAGCTGTATGACCCTGGATGTTCTGAGTCTTGTTTTCATCATTTGTAAAATAAAAGCAATAATATTTTCCCAATCCATCTCCTAAACCTTCTGTGAATGATGAAGGAGGTAATAAGATATAAAACACCACATGAAGGGGAAATAGTATCATCTTAAACTCTGCTACAGCGGGTAACTTCATCCATCCATTTCTGAGGCATGCTATGGCACCTAAGATGCTTCCTAGGGTGTCATAGGTCCTTGACAACTTACTCAGATACATCAATGGTCTCCAAGGCTACCAGCTTTCAATTTCTGAACATATGTTCCTGTGAGATCTCACCAACGGGAGATTGTGAGATTCTTGTCCTGATCTTTTCTCTACTCAAAATGGAAGTGGCCTTTCTTCAGTTCTTTAAGCATTTTGGAAACACATTGGTATCATTTGGGTGATGTCTAATAGTTTTCCTGTTTCTTGCCCT
The DNA here is from genome assembly GCF_037893015.1 of Macrotis lagotis. Classification (NCBI taxonomy): domain Eukaryota; kingdom Metazoa; phylum Chordata; class Mammalia; order Peramelemorphia; family Peramelidae; genus Macrotis; species Macrotis lagotis. Next base: position 32,478,037 of record NC_133663.1, on the reverse strand, counting down.
ATGATCAACCTACCTCTCTTAAAATTTTTGGATGCTCTCCTTATGTTACTTTTCACCATGCATATCTCCATTGGTCACCCATGAATCTTAATTTTTATTAATAGCTACCCTCATGTAGAATTTTACAAACATTATCTAATTTGATGTTTATAGCAATCCTAAAACATATGTATTCTTCTAATTCCCATTTTACAAGAGATGAAACTGAGGTAGACAGTCTAAGTGATTTATCCAGGTAATTGTCTGTGACTGGATTTGAACTCAGGGCTTCTTGAGTTCAGGTCCAAAGTTTCATCTACAGCACCATCTAGCTAACTTCCCCTTTTTATTTCTGCAAGTCAGTGGAGTTAAATGATTTGCCCAAGGTCATACAGTCAAGTAAATATTGAGTGTCTGAGGCTGGATTTTGAACCCCAGGGCTGGTGCTCTATCCACGGCATCCCCTAGCCAGCTTCTTCTTTATAGTCATTCCGTATATACTTGTGAGTTACTTGTGAATAGGGACTCTTTCATTCTTTGTATCTCCAGAGTCTAGCACAGTGTTTAGCACATAGTAGGTGCTTAATAAATGGTATTAACTGAATTGCAGATATTTGGTATCATCAAAAGAATACTAGCGCTCATTCAATACTTATTAAACCAAGGTCATAGGATCACAGATCACGAACTGAGAGGAGCCTCCCAAAAGGTCTAGTCCAACCCAATGGACAGATGACAGAGAAATTGAAATCTGGAGAAATGAAGTAACTTTCTCAGGTAGGGTCAGAAGTAGGAACTGAACCCAGGTCTTCTAATTGATTGAACTGAAATTTGCCAAGTCCCTATTAATGTGTGAGACAGTGGGAAGACAAAACTGGTCCTGCTCTCAAGAATATGCTATTCTCCTAGGGACTACCACATGGAAACAGATCAGTGAACACAAGATAATTTGAGTAAGGAGGAAGCATTAAAATCTGGGAAAGTTTCTAGTGGGAAATGGCATCTAAATGGATCCTTGGAAGCAACTGAAGGTTTCTGAGAAGTAGGGAGGAGGGAGTTAGTCTTGGTTCTAGGCAAAGATGGGGAAGTGGGAGATGGACTATCCAGTCCAGGGACTTTGTTGGCCAGCTTTTCCAGAGCATAGAGCATATTCATGCACCCTACATTTTCTCAGTGGGCAAACCAGACAACAATGGAAGAAGCAGGAAATTGGAAAATTCTCTGGAGGCAGATGGCTACAGGCTCTTGACTCTCCATCAAGTCCTGTGGGAGTCCTCTTCATGGTCAAATCCTTTTATTATCAAGTAGACCTATTTCATGGGTTGACGCCTTTTGAGCTGAAGGTGAAATAATTGAAGAACCATTTCATTTTGCATCATTTTATCACAGCGGTAGGGTGTTGGTGACATCCAAGGGTAAAATCTTTGTGCCTTTTTATTAGCTAGATTGACAACTGCCCATGTTTTCCCAAAGAAACAATGGCACATTCTCAAGTCTTCAAAATGAGCAAGTCAGGAGAACTTTAATCAAATCTATAGTAGGAAGTCTAGGGCTGTAACAATGCATTCACTGCCTAGTGTGTTATGAACTCACCATCTCTATGGCAACACTCAGGAACAAATGAAGAGAAATGTGAACAATTTGTCAGCATGGGTGGGAATTTGCCAAGTCTCATTTCATTTAATTAATTTAAAAATTAATAACATTTAAAACTGGAGATGTTCCAAAAAGTTACTACAATTTCTCATCTAAATAATTCCTATCTTTATTAACTTTCACAGTTCTTGAATGCCCATTAAGAAAGAATACCAGTCATTTAAAGAATGAAAAATACTTGTTTTGCAAACATAAAAGTGAGAATTAATTCAAAGTGAGCTATGCCTATTTAAACAATAAAGATTTTTGTCAAATTGGCTTTCTTAGAACTATTTTCTGAACAGAATTACTCATTCATTTGTTAAATTGGTTTCTGCCCCTCCCCTCCCTTCTTTATGTAGCTATAGATGTTAGAGAAAGAGACAGACCCAGAATTTCACTGGGAGAGGGAACTTCTTGGTGGGAAAATTTTCCCTTCTAATGAAGGATTATGCCTTGTCTGCAATTTATGGCCTTTTAGAATTAGCTGACGCACTGAGACATTAAATAATTTGCCCAGAAGCACATAGTCAACAAATATCCAAGGTGGCTCTTCCTGGCTTTGAGACCCTCTTTCCAACCACTGTCTACTTTTCTATAGCTAATGTAGAATGTACAGAAATATGCTCTTAGGTGAAGCAGTATGTGATCCTATCCAGCAGGGGTGTCAAACGGAAAGGATTACAGATTTAAAAACAGCAACACCACCAACAAAACCCAAGTAGGGTCCAAATCTGAACTGGACACTGAGAAATTGCTCTCAGTCTCTTTTGCTCCCCTAACCCCATGCCAGTCTATTTCTTAAGTGAATCCTGCTAACAAAGGTTAGGAATAGATTGTAAGGGATGACACAATCTTTTCTTGGATTATGGAAATAAATTGAGATTGTGAGAGGAAAATTCAAATTCTTCCCTTTAATTAATTAAAACCCCTGTGACAGTGACTTTCTCTCACTATAAAGGGAGATGGGGAAGTTTACTCCCATGCATTGCTAAATTTTCAAGTGAGCATTTTATATCTCAGAAATGGGAAAATTTGATAAGTTAGGTCTTTTTTTGTTGTTATTGGTTATCTTAGGCTTAAAAATATAACAGAGAAAAATGTTAATAATATAAGTTACATTTGAGTGTTTCTTACATACGTATCTCCTACCCACCCTCCTTAAATATTTATCAGCCCCCTCTGACCTGAGATACCTTGAGGGCCTTTCACAGCTTTGACTTGTTACTCTCACTCCAGTGGACTATGGAACTTTAGGGCCTGTTCCTCCCTCAAAGATGGCTATCAGTTCCCTTACAAGTATTCAGGCTCAAAAGACTCCAAATCATGAATTGGTTTCATTTGGCAATAAAAAGAAATAAGAGGACTCCCATAGGACTTCATGGCCAATCAAGACAACTCCAGTTGTCTTTCTCTGGAGAGCCATACAACAGTCTGATCTTCCATTGCTATTTAGTGTGGACACTGGGAAAACGTAGAGGATCCCAGGGTTTACTTCCATCTCTTTTTCTTTACTAGGAAATTCTCTCGCCACTAGAAGCTCTCCTCTGGTTGTTCTGTGTTCCTGTTCCATCATTTCTTTTTTCTTTCTTTTTTGGCTTTTGCAAAGCAGTGAGTTTAAGTAACTTGTCCAAGGTCACACAGCTAGGGAAGTGTCTGAGGCTGGATTTGAACTCAGTTCCTCCCAATTCCAGGGCTGTTGCTGTATCCACTACACCCCCAGCTGCCCCCTTTGCTATCATTCTTACGAGTCTCACTGACCCTCTTGACACCCGTGTAGAGCGATTGTTTTTCACAGGTCCCTGTGTATTCATCTTCCCACTAGAAGAGGGCCCCATCTCTAGGGGACTACTTTTGATTGTCCCTGGCTGCCACTGTTGTAGATCTTTCAGTCCCTGAGAATCAGAACAATTCTGGGATAATCTTATGCTTTATGCCTACTTCCCAAATCTCCATTTTCCATATTCAAGTCTCCTCAAGTGACTGTGGGAACATATAAAACATCTTTTTTTCCATTCTAGGTCAACACGAGATGAATCTGCTAGTATGCTTACTCTTTGCTTCAGTGAATGGATCTTGTGTTCCTTACTCATGTCAGAACTTCCCAATGAATCTTTGGGGGGGGGGGAACTCCAATTTTCTCTCCATTTATATTTCTATCTCCCATCTTCCTTCAGGGCTTCTCGGCAAAGCTGTGTAAATACCTTGGATTGCTTTTTGAAAGGTGTCTAAAAAGGAGAGGGGAAGGGTGAACTTGGCCACTGTGTCCAGCAAAGCTGAGTCCAGCAAGGACTCAGAGAAAGTAGGACAAAGTTAAGATTTGTTGTATCTTTGTTACATAACAGTTCAGAATCTCAGTGGATGGAGTACTGGTCCTGGTGTCAGGAATATTGGAGTTCACAGTGTGATAATGGGCAAATCACTTAACCTTGTCTGCCTCAGTGTCCTCATCTGTGAAATGAACTGGAGAAGGGAATGGCAAAGCCACTCCAGTATCTTTGCCAAGAAAATCTCAAATGGGCTCACAAAGAGTCAGACACAACTGACATGACTGAATTCTGCCAAATTCTTGCTTTGTTTTTTTGTTTTTAATACTATGAAAAGTCTAAGTAGAATTTATTATAGGACAAAAAGAAATCACTTGAGATGGAGACAAAAGGATACCATATGATAAGAGGAAAAATAAAGCTGTTCATTCCTGTCTTCACGTATTACAGATAGATAATTGATTCGTTTTTTTAGTTCTTCTGAGTGTTTCAAGCAGCTGTGAGATGGGAGATTAGGAAAAGGAATAAAACAATTCCACACTTAACTTGGGCTCATTTTTCTAGCAACCTCAATATTTACACTATAACTGAGATCCAAGAAATGAACCAGAAAGATTTTTGGGTAGCCCAAATGGAGGCATTTAAGCTCATGTCCATTATTCACAATCCCCTACTTAGGTCTTCCATCAGCGCCTGTTTTATATCCAGGTCAAATAAACTAGGTTATCTAACTTTTCAGGCTCCCAGAGAGCTCATAGGGAGTTAGGAGGAGAGAGAACTGAGAGGCAAGGAGCTAATAGCACATTTTTCTTTCTTTCTGTTTTTTTTTTCTTTTAGAGGCAGAGAATTGCAGAATAATCCAGAGAAATATGTATGTATGAATTGATGCAATATCTCATATACAGAACAAAGAGGACAATATTCACAATTATCATAGGATTGGAAAGAAGAGCAGCTCTGGAAGACATCAAGTCTTAAATCCTTGCAATGGCCAATGTGGAGTTCAGAGAACAGACTGAAGATGATTAGAGACTTCTCTTCTCTTAGGAAGGAAGTGGTAAAAATACAGGTATGGATTATGTCACTTCCCATTGGACATAGTTGGTGTATAGGTGAATTTTCACCAAAAGAGAGAGAGTCCTTCTATGGCTGTGGGTGGTACTAGTGTTATTGGGGATTTCAATCTAAATCTAATATAAAGAAAAGTACATAATGAATTTAATAATGACTTCATAGGCCATTAAAATTTTAGGGACCTCAGAAATCCTCTAGTTCAATTTCCTTACTGTAGTTAGCTATCATTTTTAAGCATGCACTATTTGTCAAATGCTATCTGTAATATTATATATATTCTATATAATGGTATTTGTATTCAAGTCCTCTATAAATAGGGAAACCAAGGCCTAGAAAGATTATATATCAGTCTCAAAGAGAAAATTCCCAAAGTCAAGGAGCAGGAAAATGATGATAGTGAGATTGGAACTTCCTTTGACCTTAAATTTAGCATTCTTTTAACTGTACCATATTTTTCTATCCAAAGTGTCAAGGATTTTTATAAAATCATTTTGCCACTCAAATGGGTTGGCTATAGTTTTCTGGACATTTATTTATGTGGGACTATTTGTCCCTGATCTTAACTTCAACTTAGGAAGGTTAAATGATTTGCCTTAAATATATATCATAGATAGGATTTGTCCCTAGGTCTCCTGACTCAAAATCTAAGTATTTTTCTCTACTTTTAAGACTATTGGGAGGAAAATAATTCTTAAACCCTAAAGTGTCATGCAAAAATGAATTATTACCGTAGATAAGCTGTAATTGGAATTTTGTTCACATTTCATTATTTTTAATAGGCGCTAACCTGTCAAATAGACAAATTATCCAATAGACAATTATCTGACAATATTCAAGACTGTTGTCAAAATAGTTATTATTAATTAAGCAGAGTTAAAAATTCTGCAAAGTGCTGGGAATAATCAAGGGAGAGACAACGTGGTACAGTGCATTGAGTAGAGTCTGGGATTCCTGGGCTGCTTCTAACATGAGCTAGATGAGCATGGACCAGTTCCACAACTTGTCTCTTTTCTCATCTGTAAAATGGAACATACCTGTCATAGTGAAATCATGGAGCAGCTAGGTGGTTCAGTGGATAGAGTCCTGAGTCTGGCCTCAGACACGACTTAGCATGGTGACCTTGAGCAAGTCACGTCACCTTGTTTACCTCAGTTTCCTCATCTGCAAAATGAACTGGAGAAGGAAATGGTAAATCACTCCAGTCTTGTTGCCAAAAAACCTCCAACACCACTAAACAGGGTCATGAAGAGTCAGACAAGATTGAAAAATGACTGAACAACAGAACCTTATCTCACAAGGTGTTAGACAGAAAAATTAAATGATATATGTGTATTCCCTAGGAAAGTCTTCTCTCATAGATGGGCCCCATAAAAAATAACCTTAATTTCTAGGCACTCTGTGGGTATGCATTCAGTAAGAATCATATCTCACAAGCACCTACTTAAATGCTTACTTTTACCAGAGGATCCAATCAGTTCAAAACAGAGGTCTTTACTGAAATAGCACAGTAAAAAAAAATGATACTGGAAAAATTCACTTCATAAACCTGAATCATACTTTCCCATAAATATACATCTCATGGAAACATAGAGGATCAAACATGGTGACACATATATCAGGAGCATGTATGTGAATGGACAGCTCAAGGTCTCGGTACTGAATCCCTGTTGTGTTCTGATGAAATCATCACTTTGGACTCTGTTTACACACCTTTGGGTGCTCTTCCCCATCTCTCTAGCTCCCTCAGCTTTCTCTGCTCTTCACTGGCTTCATTAGTCCCCTGACTTTGGGGTCCAGCTGCTCTTTGTTCCCTCCAACCTGCCAATCAACTTGGTTTCAGTATGTTTGAATAGAGTGACTAGAAAACCCATCCCTGAACCCAACTCATAAAATTGAAGGGAGCGCATCCCTAGACCAAAAGTAAATTTCTTCCTTTCTTTGTCTTCCTTCTTTCCTTTCTTCCTTCTTTCCCTCCTTCCTTTCCTCCTTCCTTTCTTCCTTTCCTTCTCCTTCCCTATCTTCCTTCCTTCTTTCCTTTTTTTCCTGTTTCTCTTATTCTTTTGTTCTTTCTCTCCTTTCTTCTTTCTTCCTTTCCTCTTTCCCTTTCTTTCTCTTTCCTGCTTTTTCTTGTTTTCTTTTATTCTTTCCTTCCTTCTTTCTTTCCCTCCTTCCTTTACTCCTTCTTTTTTCCTTTCCTTCTCCCTCCCTATCTTCCTTCTCTGCTTTCTCATTCGTTTTTTCTCCCTCCCTTGCTTCCCTCCTTCCTCCCTCCCTCCCTCCCTTCCTCCTTCCTTCCCTCCCTTCCTTCCTCCCTCCCTCCCTTCCTTCCTCCCTCCCTTCCTTCCTCCCTCCTCCCTCCCTCCCTTCCTTCCTTCCTTCCTTCCTTCCTTCCTTCCTTCCTTCCTTCCTTCCTTCCTTCCTTCCTTCTTTCCTTCCTTCCTTCCCTCCCTCTTTTTCCTTCCTTCCCTGTGTCTAAAGATGAGATCCAGTCCTTCACTTCCCCAAACTATCTGATTTACGATTAGAAATTCCCAACATTCTCTCTGGCTAACTAGGCAAATAAATTTGAACTAGAACAAAAGGGGAGAAAAAGAGGTAATGTAATTCCTTTCTGGTCCCCTGGCCCTCCTTCTGACCCTAATCCTGTTTATCTGTTAGCCGCAGAACCCCTCTCCTTTGGTTCTCCATTTTGACTGGAGAAAAACTTCTCTGTCCCTCTCTATAAGCAGAGAACTTTGTCAACCTTAAAAGCACTGCATAAATGTTAGTTGTTATAACCAGTTATGATAAAAGGATGTGGGTGGCATCGGGGTTTTTAGTTTTCTTTGTTAATTCAAAATTTTTGAAAAGTATGTCTTGGATTTCTCTGGATTAGCACTCCTGGATCAATTCTGTGGAAAGCAGAGTCCCCAGTGACTCCTGGATTGAATCTTTTCAATCCAATAGCTGATGTTGGATTGAATCCTCACTACCTGCAAATCCTTCATTATTAGCTGCTGCTGAGAGATTGAGCCGGGCCACTCACCACCCAGTTGTGAGGGCAGAGAGCTTATTTAACTACTTGCTTTTTATTGCTTTTCAAGTAATCCAATTTAATTATTTCATTATAGAAGTCATGATGACAGGACATAGATGGAAAATAAATGCAGGGAGAGAGAAAATAGAGTTTATAGAGTAGAGTCTGCTCTACCATAAAATATGGTTCTAATATTACTTTCCTTCAAGGAAGCCTGAGCCTAGGGTCAGGTAATTATGTGGTATTGAAAGAAAGAGAGACCAAAGTTAGCTGAGCAAATAGCATATAGTGATGCAATGGAGAAGAGGGATCCCACAGAGGCAAACATTTGATGAGGGAATATATTCATTCACATTTCATTGTACTTTAGAAAGTTTGCAAAATCCCTGGCTCAAAATAATCATGTGGCATGGTGTGTTGAAGGAGCTCTAGTCTGGAGTCAGAATTTTGTTTCAATCCCAAATTCTGGCTTTCTCCAGAGGTCTTTAGGCAGGACACTCATCCTCTCTGAGCCTCAGTTTCCTTCTCTATAAAATGGATGATCTATAGAATCATTACAAATTCTGAATTCTTCTTTGTGATCTTTATTTTAGAGAGGGTGAAAATGAAGTCTCTGAGAGGTAGGATTTGAACCCATGCCTCCTGACTGAGTGCTGTTCTTATTCTATTCTACCCTACTGCCTCAAAGGAAAGACATAAGACCTTTCATTATTCAGCAATTCGATTCCCTCAAGAGCAGCTGGTCCACGTCAGTGACTTACTCTGCCAGGGAATAATATTTATGGATAGAGGGAATTTCTAAAGTTCATTGCTCTGTGAGGATAAAATTTGATTAAATGTAAGACCCAGTGGGGAAGTGAACTTTGGCATGTTGTGGTGTGGAGGCAACAAAATATTTCCCAGTAGCTTCTCTCCCTTCTGAAAAATATGAATTCTTAGATGGTAATATAATCACCATTGCAAGGAAAAACAACAGAAGCCTTTAAAGATGAAGATAGATTTTGTTGAGAAGGGCTGGGCAAATATCATTTTGGAACATTATTTAGAATTATCCTTTAATCCAGAAATTCTACCCCCCTGGGAAACCGATGACAGAAAGAAGGGTCCTATATGTGCCAAAATATTCCCTAGAACACTTTTTGTAGGAGTAAAAACCTGCAAACAATGTGGTTACTCATGGATTGAGGAAGATCTGAACAAAATGTATCATAGAAATATAATAGACTATGGAATGTTTAAGGATGGATTTGAAGAAGTCAGAAAAGCATGAGAGGATATTCATGAACTGATGCAGGGCAAAGTAAACAGAACCAGGAAAAAAGAATTCACAGTAGATACAATAATGTAAATGAAAATAGTATTGAAAAAGTAATTGGGTTCACTTGAATAGCTAGGACTTATTTAGATTCCCAAGAATATCGGTCTCAGGTTGAACTGATCTGGGTGATTTCTCAGGTGCCCTCCAGATCAAAAACTGATTTAGGGACCTCTAGATGAGAAGTGGAGACTATGGATGTAGACTTTTTTTGTAACTCCACAGTCCACTGTCCAACCTCATCATTTCACAGAAAGTTCTCTCTCCAAAGTTACCAGTGCTCTCTCAATTGCCAAATCCAATAGCCTTTTCTCAATCCTTATTCTTCTGGGCATGTCTGCAGACTTTGACACCGTTGATTACTTGGAACATTAATACATGCTTTGACTGGATGACAATATTGATCGCCCTCTTCTCCTTGACATTCTCTTTCCTCTAAATTTTCAGAATATTCCTATCCCCTGATACTCCTCCTTTTGATTCTCCTTTGCTACATCTTCATCTAGGTCATATCCACTAATGAAGGGCATCTCATAAGGCTCTGTCTTGGGCTCCCTCCTTGTCTTCCTATTATTTTATTATTTCGTGGATTTAATTATCATCTCCATGTTGATGATTCTCAAATAGTCTCTTCTCTAACCTCTCTGCTCACCTCCCAGTTTCTCATCTTCAAATATTTTTTCAGACATCTTGAAATGAAAATCTCATAGGCATCTTACATTAGACATATCCCAAACTGAATTCATTTATCTCCTCTCTCTCTAATTCTCTCCTCTAACTTCTCTATTACTAATGAGGTTACCACCATCCTTTCAGTTACCCAGGCTCAAAACCTAGGAATCACCCTCAACCCCTTATTTTCTTCCAACCTTCATATTCAACCTATTCAAAGACCTGTTGGTCCATTCAACCTTTATAACTTCTATCACTTACAACCCCTTATCTCCTCTGACACTGCTGTCATCTTGGTGCAGGCCCTCACCACCTCGTGTTTGGATTATGATGATAGCCTACTGGTTGGCACAAGCATATTCCCACAATAGTCCATCTTCCTCTTGTTGTTTAGTTATTTCCCCCCTTATGTTCAACACTTTGTGACCCCATTTGGAGTTTTCTTGGTAGATACTGAAGTGGTTTGTCATTTCCTTCTCCAACTCATTTTGCAGATGAGGAAACTGAGGAAAATTGGCAAAGTAAGTTGCCTAGGGTCACACAGTAGTGTCTGAGGGTGGATTTGAACTTGTGCAGTTGAACCTTCATGAGGAGGGTCAGACCATGTGCTTTCATTGATATATAGCTTCCCTTCATCCACTGCACTCTTATTAAGAGCAGGAATAGTTACTATTCCATTTTAAGATTTAAAAATGTCTATTTTAGCAAATTAATACCTTAGTTTTTTTTTTAATCGAAAATAGTGTTAATGCCTCTTCTATGGGAAGCAGTTGGTTAACCAAATCTTATTAACAGAGAAGTGCCTCCTCTATTATGCATTACTTACCAATTTTCAAAGAATTAGACTCTGGTAAACTACACTTAACACTAAAGTTATAGGCAATATAATCTAATGTTCACTGGGTAACTCAAAGGTTATTTCAGGATCCCCGAGGCTGTCAAGTTCGTCCTTATGAAAGTCACGTCTTCTGGCACTTGAAATGTCTAGAATTGCTGTTTAAAGAAATTTCAGGTTGATAGATTGCCAGTGAAAGCAGCTTCTGCTGTAGCTAGCAAGTTTTCAATATTATTGGTTGTTTTTTTAACTTACAAATTCCTTAAAATTTTCTAAAATGCTCCACTTGTAATTGTACTGTGAATTAATTGAGAGTGAACACTGAGGCCTTCCAGTGTAGTCCCCCCATTTTATAGATGAAAAAACTGAGACCCAGAGAGGAAAGGTGCCTTCCAAAATCACATAGTGTCAGACCTAGTTCTTTAAGCACAGAAACAACAGTTTCCACATTAACTAGCTAGGTTCTATTACAGGTAGGCAGGTGATGCCATAGTGAATAGAGTGTTGGAGCTAGAGTGTGGAAGACTCACCTTCATGAGTTCAAATCTGACCTCAGACACTTCCTAGTTGGGTGACGCTGGACAAGTCACTCTACCCGTTTGCTTCAGCTTCCTCAACTGCAAAATGAGTTGAAAAAGGAAATGGCAAACTACTCCAGTATTTCTGCCCAGAAAACCTGAAATGGGGTCAGGAAGTTTTAGACACGACTGAACAAAATACCAGTCTCTTGGGATGGAAAACCCAAATCAATATTAAATAGAGTTTCAAACATGCTTAAATCTACAAATTTACAGAATGTTATGACCAGAAGTCATAAGCATCATTTAGCACAACTCCCTCCCTCCCTGTCTTCATTTTACAGATGAAGAAACTCAGGATCTCATAAAACAGTCTATACAATTAAAAGATGAAGTGCTGATCCTTTTGCTTCATTATGTCTCCATGTCATCCATATATTAACAAATAATTAAAATGCAATGGAGGTGGGGCAGGGGGCAGCAGAACACGGCCTGGATTGAAATCAGAGCTTCAAACCTGTTTGACCGTGGATGAGGCATATTATGTCCATGAGCCTCAGTTTCCTCATCTGAAAAAAACAAGGGAGTAGAACTAGATGTCCTCCAAAGTCCTTTATAGTTCTAAATCTATGACTCTATGAAAATGTAAATGAGGAAATCTGAATTCCATTTACAAGCTTCTTATCATTTATTGACCTTTCTTAAATTGAAAATTCAAGGGAAGGAAAAAATACTTAGACTGAACACAAAAGGAGATCTATTGAAATCAAAGGGGGGAAAATGGGCAAATCTCACACTATTACCTGAAGATTGCCAAGACATTATGTAAATAAATCATAGTGAGGTTTCCTCTTTCTTCCTTCCTTCCCTCCACCTTCCCCCCTCCGACTTGATTTATTTCTCTCCTATTCAACAAATGTCCTTTTAGAACATAGGCAATATGGCTCTAGAGTCCTGCATTGACCACAGGGCAAAGGGGTTTGGCCTCTCTATGGCTCTTCTCCTCCCCTCCCCTCCCTCCCACCTCAATATCCCAATGCCAATCCTTTGACACTTCTCAATTTATTACACATTATCTGCCCAGCTGTCTGAAATCCTATTCATTGTCAATCCTCTTCCTCTGACTGTATTTGGAAGTTTCAAAAATTCCTCTTGGTTCACTCATGAATGACATGACTTTATTGTGAAGGGTGGATTAGTGGTCAGATTATGGGGCTGGGCATAATAAACCCTGCATTCTTATCTGGCTCTGCCATTGGGCTGCTGTTGCCAGCGGCAATTCCTTTGTGTCTCTTTCTGGATGGTTTTAAAAAAAGATAAATGTGTTATTTAAGAGTGAAATGCGTCTACATCACCAATTCCTACCTCTCTAGGGAGTCATGAGACTCAGGATGAATGGCATCTGACTGTGTTGTGTTCTTTGGAGCAAAATGTCTTTCTTAGGAACATCCATCCATCCATATTTGCATACATACACACATATTAGATAAAAAGACACATGGAAAACAGATGACTTGAGATAACTCCCTGAGTGAATGCCTATAGCATCTCAGTTGATAGGATTCTTAGATTAGCAAATGAGAGGTCTCCTCACAGTTCACTCCTGGACTGCTTCCTCAGGTCTGAGTCATACATAGGTGTGTTTGCTTTTCCTAAAACCACAGGTCCCCACTGAAACTGCAGTTCATGAGCCCCACCATAGGTTTTCTCTATGTGTTAGCAAGAGGACATAGAAGTTTGAAGCAAAAACCACTTAATGAAACTGCAAAAAAAGTGATAAAAAATTTCCCTTCAGCATAATATCATTGGGAAGGGGATGCATATTGGAAAATAGGGATCATATATCCTAGTGCAGGTTTATGGATAATATGAAGGCAAGGGAGGTGCCTCACTAAGTTCATTCCTATGGGGCTGCTGTTATTTGTGGATGTAGTAAGATGAGTTGTTTTCTCTGCTGATGTGGAATTCTTGGATGCTCTACCATGTTGCTCTCTCCTACTCTCTTCTTGACTACTTTGGCTATTGTCTTTGGGATCAAGGCAAAAGCAGATCTGCCTTGGAATCTCCAAGTTTTGACCTAATTATTCCTCTCCCAAGGACTATTTCTCACCATTTGGACCAATCAGAAACTACTCTGATAAAAGGTGACCCTTTTGAATGACTTGAGTCTCTCTTAATCTAAGAGAAATGGGGATGGGGTGAACACTTAGCAGCAATGAGGTCAGATCATAAGAACCATAGAGTTGCAAGGTCTTTTAGTCCAACTTGCCTAAATAGCTACCCCCATACCAAATCCTTGACATGCGGTCAGCTAACCTTTTCTTGAAGTCATGGGGGGCGGGGTTCTCTGCCTCAGGAAGTAGCCTATATCTCATTGGGATAGCTCTGGTTGTTAAGAAGTAAAATCTACTTCTCTATAAATTCTACTCATTACTCAAGGATTGACCCTTTAGATCCAAACAGGACAAGTGAATCAATAAAAAGGTGAGAAGTACTAGGGATAATCTCAAAAATGGCAGAATGACTTCTGTTCAAATCCAAGGCAAAGTATTCACCATCACAGTAATATAAATCTATGTTCCAACTACTGATGCTGAGGAGGCCAAAGTTTCTCAGTTCTATGAAGACTTACAATATTTCCTAAAAATAATACTAAAAAAAAGATGTCACATTGATCATAAAGGATTGGCATGCTAAAGTAGGAAGTTGAAAGATAATTGAAATAAAAGGCATGTTTGACCTTGGAGTACAAAATGAAGGAACTGATAGAATTTTGTCAAAAGCTTTCTGGTCATAACAAACACTCTTTTACAATAACCTAAAAGACAGTCCTACACGTGGACATCCCCAGATGATCACTATAGAATGAGATGAATTCTTCAATCTGAAAGTCCTTGAAACATTAGAACACAACTCTCTGTCCCTCCCAAGTCTTCTCTGGGCTAGACATTCCCATGGCCTTGGATGAATCTTTATATGGCATGACTCAGAGGCTCTTCATTATTATCTCTACAGGTAAGGATTCAAGTACAGAGAGAAGTTACTTGCCAGGGTCACAGTAACTTTTATAACTTGGAACAATATGGAACCTGATCATTTCCCCTATAAGATACTTGACAAGAATTTTCCATGCTTTCTTAATCATTTTTTAAGTCAGTCCTGGAGATGGGGGTGGGATGGGCTTACTTCATTTGTTCCCATCTCTCCTTAAAAATGTTAGAGTCTAGTTTATAAATTTGATTAGTTTTATTTTTAAAAGCCTTTGCAATTTTCCAGGAATCACTTGGAAACAAGACACATGCTGTGCTTCAGGCTCACTGGGAGTGATTGCAAATTAGAGATTGCTTTCATTATATTTGTTATTCTTTTGTCTTTGCAACTTAGTTCTCAAAATAGGCTAGTGCATTCTCTGAGTTTTGCTTATTCATGTTTTTGCTTTCTTTTCTTCTCAAAATTTGCAACTTCCAATTTTATCCAATTATCTATAATGGGTGTTGATATAAAAATGTTTAGAGTAAAATAAAAAAGAGCTCTCTTAAAACATAACCAGATGTCAGATATTTTATATGCTCTCTGATATGACAGGCCAATAATTAATTAATTGTGTCACCTAGATCATTGGATGTGTTGACTGGTTTATTCTTTCCAAATTGATAAGACCTTTGCTATAGGTGGAAAGGAGGAAGATAAGGGCCAAAAGATGCTCAATCTTATTTTGGTTCTGTTTTCTCTGCCAAGAGGAATGACTTTTTCATTGGAAATAACCAAACAAAAATTCCTAACAGGGAATTGATACCTGAGATAATTAAGGGGACCATGAAAAACATCTAGCTGACCTGATGAATTCAAATCATCTGACCCAGATGAATATATCCCCAAGCAATGAAAGAAATGGCCAATGTCAGGGAACTTTGAAAAACTATAGAAATGGGAGAGGTGCCAAGAGACCAAAGCAGGGAAAATTGTTTGTTTTTGGAAAAAGGATAGAGGCAGAATCTATAAACTATAGGTTTGCGAGCTTGATTTTGACCCCTCAGAAAATTCTATATTGGATAATTAAAGAGATAGTTGGCAAATGTGTAGAAAGGGAAATGGTGATTAAAAGAACAGTTCGTGCCCAGCTAAGCTAATTTCTTTAGGTACATCTAGGTGGTGCAATAGATAGAGGGCTAGGCCTGGAATCAGAAAGATCTGAATTCAAATACAGCATCACATACTTCCTACTTGTATGAGCCTGGGTAAGTCACTCGACCTTTGCTGTGGTTTCTTCATCTATAAAAGGGGGGTTAATAGTGGGGTTTCAGCTCTAGATAGATGATCTCATGGATAATAAGACCTTTTACCATCTTGGTTGTCCTCTCACTTGTCAATGTGCTCTTAAACCATGCTGCCCAGAGCTGAACATGATACTCCAGATGATGAGTTGAATAATCTACCACCTCCCTGAGGATTGTTGTGACGATCAAATGAAATAATATTAATATAATTACAGTATATATACAGTAATATAATTACAGCTCATTACAATACCTGGCACAGAGTAAATGCCATATAAATTATGATTATTTTTTAGAAAGACCTCTAAACTCCTAGATGAAGGGAATATTATGATTTGTCTAACTTTTAGAAAATTATCTCATCCAGTTCTCATGGAGAAGACAAATAAATTCAGGACTGGTTGGCCAACTCAGCAAGTGGACTCATTGTCGATGTGATCTCTAGTATAAAGTCCAAGGGATTTGCATTTGGTCCTATGCTCCTTAACATTTTCATTAAAGACTTGGATAAAGACACAGAAGGCATATCCATCAAACATGCAGATGAATTAAAGCTGAAAGGGTAACCAACATGGTTGGATGACAGAGCCAGGATTCAAATGGATCAGGGTAGACTTAAACATTGGACTGAATCTAGAAGATGAAGTTCAGTAGGTAATCAGGAAAGTCTTAAATGTGGTTATCAAAAAACTAGCTCTCTAAATATATGATGAGGACTGAACTGCAAACTTGACATGAGTCAGCCCTGTGAGGCAACAGTTAAAGTTGCTAATGTGACCTTGGGTGTAGCTTCTGGTCGAGAGAAGTGTAGCTTCTGGGAAATGGGAGGTGGTAGATATGCTGTGATCATTGTGTTCAATTCTCAGCACCATGACTTTGACAAGCCAGAGATAACCAATATGGTAGACAGAGTTATGGCCAAGAGATCATCCATCTAGAGCTGAAAGAGGCCTTATAGACCAGTCAAACCAACTCCTTCATTTTATTAAGAAACTTGGAGAGGAAATGGGTGATCAGGGAAAGAAGGGATTTACTCAATGAAATCTTACAGACTTACAGAAAGTAAGCATCAGAGAGGCACTCTCCCTTGGTATTTGGAGGAGTGAGCATAAGGTTTCATCCTCTCAGTTTTAGAATGGGTGCTTCTAATCATTTTTTTTCATGGTCCTTGAGTCGATCATAGGCAAGACTGGTCAATCTGGGCATTTCATAGAATGAGAAGGACAAGATTCCTGGTCATCAGACAATGCCAAAAAATCTCAACAAGTGCTCAGTTACTGGTTTGAATGAAAACTGCCTCCTCAAGGTTGTTCCTATGAGAGGGACAAGATTCCTGGTCATCAGACAGTACCAAAAAATCTCAACAAGTGCTCAGTTACTGGTTTGAATGAAAACTCTGCCTCCTCAAGGTTGTACCTATGCCAAGAGACCAAAGCAGGGAAAATTGTTTATTTTTGAAAAAAAGGAAAGAGGCAGAATCTGTAAACCATAGGTTTGTGAGCTTGCCTTTGACTCCTCAGAAAATTCTGTATCACATCATTCTTCACCAATGGTTTTGAACTATAGGTTTAGAGACAGCAAAACCTAATGGGCAGAATGCTGAGTCTATAGACAGGAAGAACCTGTAGTTGGGTTCACATACTGCCTCTAATGCCTATAAGCTATGCTGAGACAGACAAGACGCTTAAAATCTCTCTGACTCAATCTTCTGGCCCTAAGTCATAGACAAGTGGCAAGTCCAAGTTCCAAGGCCCCAAGGTTTCCTACACTGATGGAATCACTGCTCTTTCAAGTATTGGTTAACACAGCCCTAGGAAGGGCTGCAGAAATGTGGAATTAGAGCAAAAGAGATAATATTCGTAGAGTACTTTGCAAACTTAAAACACAATATGAATAGTGGCTAGTATGGTTGCTATTATTATTACCACAATAGGCCATTACTACTCTACCTCAAAATACATTTTTCTGTATGAAACAATCTTGTTGAATACTAAATATCCTGGCACAATATAAAAATGCATGAGGGATAGATTCTCTTCAAACATTGCCCATTAAAGTTGTCAAAACCTTGTCAAAGTCTGAATCTTATTTAAGTGACTGGCTTATAATTATTCATTGAAAATGAAATCTCAGATCTCACATATGAAAGGCAGGCATGTCATAGGAAATGAAAGACCACTGTTGGTTTTTTTCCCACTAGATAGCACTGCTAACCACGTCGCTGTCCTTGTTCAACATTGACAGATAGCAGTAGCAGCAATAACAATAGCCAGCATTTCTGGAGTGCCTTAAGGTTTACAAAGCACTTTACATATATTACCTTATTTGTCCTTTATAACAGCTTTCTGAGTTAGATTTGGTGGAAAAAAATCATTTTATGGATGAGGAAACTGAGGCAGAGATGTTTAAGTGATGTGCCCAGAAGCTAATCAGAATTAGCTCTGAGCCCCCACCTAACAGTAAAACTTAAATTCTTCCATTGACTTGTTCTATTTGCTAAATCATAATTAGGTGACTTTGGCATGATGGAGTTGCCTTCTCATAAGAACAAACACTTTTAGTCATATTTATCTTATCTTTTGCATATAATCAATAAAAGGAATAGACAATATTTTATTTATTTTATTTTATTTTTTCGATAGACAATATTTAATCAAAACCTACTACATGGCTGTCCATGTAGAATTTTCCCAAGTTTCCAGAAAATTGAACAACGACTGCTCAGAATCCAAAAGTTCCAGGAAAGGCACTGTCTCTCTCCACCTCACTCACCATCCCCCACCCAGTGAACACTTAATTCATTTCCCAGCTGACATTTGACTCATAAATACAGTGAGGTCAGTAATTAATGAAAAGTCTCAAGAAATATGAATCAATGAAGTATGCACTCTTTGTCTCTCAGACTCAGAAGTTGGCTCAGTTGATTTTTTTGTTGTTGTTCTGGGCTTTGTCACTGGCAGGTTGTGGTTATTCAGTTGTGTCTGACTCTTTGTGACTCCATTTGGGGTTTTCTTAGCAGAGATACTGGAGTGGTTTCCTCTTCCGGCTCATTTCACAGATGAGAAAACTGAGGCAAATGGGATGAATTCACTTGCCCAGGGTCAAAGAGCTAGTACATTTCAAAGCCTGGATTTGAACTTATGAAGATGAGTCTTTCTGACTCTAAGATGTATGCTCTAGTCACTATACCCCGAACTGCCCTTCATTGGCAAGTACCTCTGACCAATCCTCAGTTTGACCAATGTATTTGCAAGGCAATGGGGTTAAGTGGCTTGCCCAAGGTCACAGAGCTAGGAAATTATTAAGTTTCTGAGGTCGGATTTGAACTCAGGTACTCCTGACTCCAGGGACGATGCTCTATCCACTGCAACCAATGTATTTTTAGTGAAGTAGCAGATAATGTCAAGACAGATTTGTGCAGAATTCTTACTTCTTTGATCGCCATCTTGCATCCTTTGTCCCTGATATGTTCTTGACTTGTCTAGGGCACGTTTTTCCTTGCCTGCCATGTTTAGTCACTTCCTCTTGAATAGTCTTTTTTCAGTTCCCACTGGGCAGCCAATGCCCTGCCAGTTCCTTTAGAGAGGGAAGGGTGCTGTCTCCAAATTCCAAGATTTTTTTTCATTGATTGGAAATGTATGCATGAGTGTGTGTTTTGTGTGTGTGCGTGTGTGTGTGTGTTTGTATGGTGGGGGGAGTGGGAGAGTGTCTATTCTTCTGTTTGAGACTAACATTTCTACAACCATGTTGTTCTTTTGAATCCACATATGTCCCACAGATATGCATTCTATCTATGACCACTAACTTGTTCTGGCAAATATAATCTGGAACACTGCCATTAGAGAATCCTGCATCGACAGCTGGAGTAATTCTGCATGAATGCTAAGTCCACCCTTTGTATCTTGTCACTTACAAAATATGTGGGTAGGTCATTATTATAAGCACACTGGAAAAAATCAAGTTTAACCTCTGTCCATTAGAGAATAATCACATGGCTCTTTCAGCCAAATGTGAACTCACTGAGCAAAGACACTCTTGTATTTTTTCAGTTTGTGTTTGCCTCAGCAGAGTTTGCAACTCTTCTCTAGGTCCCCATTTGGAATTTGTCTTTCTAACAGCACTGTTCTATATTATCTTTCTGTTACCCAAGGAAGGGCTGATTGCCCTGGTTATGGAGATGATGAAGAGTCAAAGAAAGATGCTGAGGTATGTGGGGCAGTTAACAAGAGATGTCCTTCCCCTGGGAGAGTCTGGAAAATGGCAAGATTCAAATTCATGAGTCTTTCATGCCTAATAGATGCACATCTGGCTTCCCAGACATCAATTTAGGGTCTGCTGTGATATCAATCAGCAAGTATTGTTAACAAACAAAAAGTCAAAGAAAACATGATACAAGCCCAAAAGAAGCTCACATTCTAATAGGGGAGATAATATGTATATATATATATATATATAGATATATATGTATGTATGTATGTATGTTTGTGGTAAACAAAAGGTTCACCTTAGAGTGAATAAACCACTAATGGTCAGGAAGCAATGTTTGTGGGCGAGGCAGGAGGACCTGCAGACCTGTACAAGGTGGGATTTGAGTTGAGTCTTTAAAGAGGCCAGAGGACATTAAGGTGCAAGGTAACAGAGTGAAAGGGGTAAAAAGTTGGGGGGAGAGAGAGAGAGAGAGAGAGAGAGAGAGAGAGAGAGAGAGAAGAAGAAGAAGAAGAAGAAGAAGAAGAAGAAGAAGAAGAAGAAGAAGAAGAAGAAGAAGAAGAAGAAGAAGAAGAAGAAGAAGGAATAGGAGGAGAGGGTTAAGAGGGAGGGGGAGGAGAAGGCAAAGGAGGAAAGGAGGAGGAAAATAAAGAAGATAGAACTTAATAGTAATGGTAAGACAAATCTTTGACCATAAATTGAAATGTTTGGTTTTCCCTTTGTGAGTACATGATAGGGAATGAATAACAATGCAATGTAGTCATGTAGTTAGTAAATGTCTTCCTTCCCATTCTTGATGTCATCCATTTGTCTCCTAATGGCCACATCCTCTTTGGAGACGTGGAACTGTTGCCACATGGCTCTTCAGAGTGTTCATCCTCTTAAACCTTGAGGCTGAGTAGAAAAGGTATAATTCCAGGAAATGAGAGTCTGTTTTCTCAGAGCAGTCTTGTGACCTCTGTCTCTTTATGGGTTATTGGTGATCTAGGTTCAGATTTTTGGTGCTCCTCTGGTTGGCTCCTCATGCTGCTCTCTCACCACCTGCAGACTCTTCTCCCTCACCAGTTGCATCAGCTTGGTCCTGTCCAGCCCTGATATCTTTCTGGTCCCAGGAGAGCAGTTGTGGGGTCAACATTGTCTTTTGTTGTCTCTTGTTGGTCACCTAAAGCTCTCCCTGGGCACCCTACATCATGTTCACTTCCCACAAGAAGCTCTTCTGTTCTTTTTGTTCCTTCTCATTTTTCTTGACTTCATGACCAGGGTATTCTGGAAACATGACCCCTATGACTCATTAGGCAAGGAATAGACAAATAGCCCTATTACAGAGAGAGGGAAGAAAACCATTTTCATGGCAAAAAAGCACCTCAAAGGAATAGGAATCTAAGAAATTAAAAGGTAGAGGACCAAGCCATCTTGCTACCTGCCCTGCAGATACAGTCAAAACCTGTGTATCCATGTCTTCTCCATTTTGGATCCAGTAGTCCTACAATTCCATTGCTTCTTGGTATTATTGTTTGAGGAGGATGATGTTTGTCCTTCATTCTCAAAGAAGACCATGATATCAGGGAGGTGAGACCTTGACATGAAACAATTGAATTTCATTGAGGGTGGAGAGGTCGTGCAAAGTCATCAACTTCACTTTCTCCTCCAGAGCCCTCTGGCTCCAGTGGCGAGATATGAAGCAGGATGACTGGAGATGGCCCTGAATGCAGTGGGAGGCCTTGATCTTTTAAATAGTAGATGTTTCCTAGATCAACAGAACAAAGCACCCTGCTCCTTCCTGTCTATGTATGGGCTTAACCTAAAAGAATCTAAGTTCCATGAAGGCAGAAAGCTGCTCATTTTTTAAATTTGCATCCTCATTATTTAGTATAATATCTGTAATATAAGAATTATTTAATAAATGGGACTTCCTCCCCTTCATTCATCCATGAGGTATTGTTCCTAAAATTATCTTTATTAAGGCTTTCAATTTCTTTCCTTTCCTCCTTCCAATGTTTTCTTTCAGAGATATTATATGGCTTTAAGTCTTGGAGAGTGACGATTTCCTAAGAAATAAAGTGAAAGATCATTCCAAGGGCAGTGGAGGAGATGTACCTGGTGAATATGAGCAAGTCCCTCAATATAGAGAGATATAGATTGGGCAGCAAGGTGGCACTATAGTGGATAGAGCACTGGTCTTAGTCAGAAAGACCTGAGTTCAAATCCAACCTCAGACATTGACTAGCTGTGTAATCTTGGGTAAGTCACTTCCTGTCTCAGTTTACCCCCTTGTAAAATAGAGATTACTTTCTAGGGTTGTTTTGAGGATAAAGTGAAATAATATTTACAAAGTACATTGGAAATCTTAAATGCTGTGTAAATCCTGGTTTCTTCTATATCACTAAGAGACAGCTAGGTTGTGCAATGGACAGAGTACTAGATGACTTTAAATCCAACCTCCCCTACTTACTAGCTGTATGGTCCTGGGCAAGTCACTTGATCCTGTTTGCCTCAGTTTCCTTATCTGTAAAATAAGCTGAAAAGGAAACAACTCCCCACATGGGTTCACAAAATGTCAGACATGATTGAAGTGACTGAACATACAAAACTATAACTAATTTAAGAAGGAACTTTGGTCCCTTTTGAAGGAAGGTGGCAAACTTACCAAAGTATAGGAGTTTTATAAGACACTTATATAGACAAGAAATAATTATTTTTGAACACATTTTTATCAAAAATGGAGGATATAGACTAATATATTTATTTGCAATGAAGGTACTAACCTGCATTGGTAAAGTATCCTCAACCAGGAATTCCCTATATCAATGAAATCACATTTCTAAACTATTCCTTATGTTTATATGGTGATTTTTCTCAAGGACTTTCATATTTCTTAAGTCATTTAGTTTTTAATTTAATTTTTCATTTTCTTTGTATTAGTATCTTGGCAAACAAAAATGAACATTTCAGTTCTTTCAATATACAAAAAATAGAGGATTATTAGAAACAGAACTTTTATTATATACCTTTTAAAATGTGTATATTAAATTTAACACAGAAGTAATAAAGCTGACCTACTTGTCAATGTCCTCTTCTGAACTCTCTTCTCCCCAGTAATTCTGTCTGCCTAATTTTCTACCAACTTAAGCAGTTATTGAATTAAAGTTATGTTTGTTTGTTTGTTTGTTTTAGGTTTTTGCAAGGCAATGGGGTTAAGTGGCTAGCCCACACAGCTAGGTCATTATTAAGTGTCTGAGGCTAGATTTGAACCCAGGTACTCCTGACTCCAGTGGCCAGTGCTCTATCCACTGCACCACCTAGCCGTCCCACATTAAAGTTTTCTTAAGCCATACCTTAGGGTCATAGTTAACTGGTTCATTTTCTTTCTTTTTATTCATTCTCACTCTCCTTGATTTGATTTAGACATCAATTTAGAACTTAATTTGATGAGTTGGGCAATATTTTGGCAAAAAATACCCGAAGCAGTTAGGTGGTGCAGTGGATAGAGCACTGGCCACTGGAGTCAGAAGGACCTGGGTTCAAATCTACCCTCAGACACTTAATAATGACTTATCTGTGTGACCTTGAGCAAGTCACTTAACCTCATTGCCTCACCAAAACAAAAAAAAAAACAAAAATTACAAAACTGGCTAGTTAGGGTCAATGCAGAATTTGCCAAAAGCCATGGTTTCCATTGGATAAAGCTTTTTTGATCAGAGCAACCAATATTAGCCATGAATAAAATCTCTTCTGAATCCCGAAGACTTTGGGGAGATTGGGGTCATTCTTGACCTTAATGAAGGTTTTCTTTGCTATTGAGTGAACCCTTAATGACCCTATTGTAGTTGAAATTGGACAACTCATATCTTTTTTTTAAATTTTAAATTATTTATTCATTCACTTTTCTAACTACATGCAAAAGATAATTTTCTTTTTTTTTTTTAGGTTTTTGCAAGGCAAATGGGGTTAAGTGGCTTGCCCAAGGCCACACAGCTAGGTAATTATTAAGTGTCTGAGACCGGATTTGAACCCAGGTCTTCCTGACTCCAGGGCCGGTGCTTTATACACTATGCCACCTAGCCACCCTGAAAGACAATTTTCAATAATCATTTTTGGTAAGGTTTTGACTTTCACATTTTTCTCCTTCCCTCTTTTCCCTCCCTCCTCCCCCTGACAGAGAACAAAATAATATAGGTTATATATGTATAATTATATTACACATATTTCCATATTAATCATGTAGTGAAAGAAGAATCAGAACAAAAAGAAAAAAATGAGAGGGGAAAAAGCTATATAACATAAAACAAATTAAAAAAAATTAAAACTGGTAAGTTTTGACTATTTTCAGACTCCATAGTTCCTTCTTTGGATGTGAATGGTATTTTCCATTACAAATCCTTTAAAATGGTCTTTGATTATTGTACTGCTGAGATGAGCAAGTTCATTGTAGTTGGTCATCACCCCCATGTTGCTGTTACTATGTACAATGTTCTTTTTTTTAAGGTTTTTGCAAGACAAAGGGGGGGTTAAGTGGCTTGTCCAAGGCCACACAGATAGGTAATTATTAAGTGTCTGAGACCGGATTTGAACCCAGGTACTCCTGACTACAGGGCCAGTGATTTATCCACTATGCCACCTAGCCACCCCTGTACAATGTTCTTCTGGTTCTGCCCACTTCAATCAGCTTCAGTTGATGAAAGTTTTTTCAGGCTTTTATGAAATCCCACACTCATGATTACTTATAGACCAATAGTGCTCAATCACATTCATATACCATAATTTGTTTAGCTGTTTCTCAATTGATGGACATTCCCTCAATTTCTAATTCTTTGCCACTACAAAAACAGCCTTTATAAATAGTTTTGTACATGTGGGTTTTTTAATCCTCTCTTGTGATCTCTTTGGGATACAGACCTAGCGATGGTATTGTTAGATCAAAAAGTATAGACAGTTTTATTGATTTTTGGCTGTAGTTCCAAATTGTTCTCCAGAAAAGTTAAATCAGTTCACAACTCCACTAACAACTCATTAATGTCTTAGTATTCCCATATTCCCTCCAACACTGATCATTTTCTTTTTTTGTCATATAGGTCAATCTGATAGGTATGAAGTGGCACCTCAGAGTTGTTTTAATTTGCATTTCTCTAATCAATAATGGTTTAGATCATTTTTCGTATGTCTAGATATAGCTGCAATTTGTATCTTCTTGAAGGTGACACTGACCTCTGGGGAATTTAGAAACAAGTTTGTCAGCCAGAAACAGTTGAGTTCTGAGTGTGGATCTGGCATATTAATCAATTGCTCAACATTTATTAATATCTATGATTTGCCAGACGATGCTACTAAAAGGTGCTTAATACTTGTTGAAGTGAAAGTAGATTGGATCAGATTGTCTCCTAGGGCTTAAAGATTTCATTGAGACAATCCACTATGTTGGGGGTCTATTTCTGGATTTTGTGACAGGAAGACATGGGTTCAATGATTAATATTCAGTAATTGTATGATTATGGGCACATCATCTTCATTTCTTTCTTAATTGATATTTTATTTTTCTGATTACATGTTATGAATGTCTTTCAACATTCATCCACATACGTATGCATATAATTAAGTTACAAAATTTCCTTCCACTCTCCCTTCCTATGCCCCTCCCTTCAGAGGCAAACAGTTAGTAACATATAAATTTGTGTTTAACATGCTTACAGATTAGTCATTTTTGGTATGGGGAAATAGGATTAAGGGAAAAGAAAGAAAGAAAACCATGGCCTAGAAAAGAAATACATAAGAGAAAATTTTTAAAAAGGGAATGAGGTGTTCATTCAGATTCTGCAATTTGTTTTGTTTTGTTTTTCTTCCTCCAGATGGGGTTAGTATTGTCCATAACAGATCTTCCAGGGTTGTCCTAACTCTCTGAACTGCTGAGAGGAGCTGCATCCATCAAGGTTGATCATCTCACAATGTTGTTGTTAATATGTGTGATGTTCTCTTGATTCTTCTCCCTTCGCTCAACATCAATTCCTGTAATTTGTTCCATGCTTTTCTAGAGTCTGAGTTCTTATAGAAGAGTAATATTCCTTATTATTCATATACTATAACTTGTTCAGCCATTCCCCAATGGGTAGCCCCTCAATTTCCAATTCTTTGCCCCAGCAAAAAAGAACTGCTATGCCTATTTTGGAACATGGGGGACTTCTCCTATTTTTATGATTTCTTATGGATATATTCCTCTTTGGGCATAGTTCCATATTGCTCTCCAGAATGACTGAATCAGTTCACAACTCCACCAACAATACATTATTTCTAAATAAGGATTCCTATAGAATTTGACTTTTGGGGTTGTTGTGAAGCTCAAATAAAATAATGACCATAGGATCCTTGTAAAACTTCAAGTACAATGTAAATACCAGAATATCTTAATTGCAGAATATTTTCACTACAGTTCAGTGACTTTCATTAGACCTAAAGTAATTTCCCAAGCACTTCCAACAGGCTTAGAAAAGATAAAGTTATATAGTAGGGGAACTGGAGTACTGGAAGGGACTCTTGTCCAAGATGGCAGCCTGAATGGAAGTAGGCTTTCTTCTTCCCCATTCTGACTCCAGCAAACACCTGGAGAACACATCAGATGGAATGATGGTCAAATAATCTAAGAAGATCAATAAGTATCTTCCAACTCAATCTTGCTTAATATTCAACCAACAAGGGGGCGGCTAGGTGGCACAGTGGATAGAGCACCAGCCTTGGAGTCAGGAGTGCCTGGGTTCAAATCTGACCTCAGACACTTAATAATTACCTAGCCGTGTGGCCTTGGGCAAGCCACTTAACCCCATTGCCTTGAAAAATCTAAAAAATAAATATTCAACCAACAGTCCATGGACACTAGAAAATAAGACCATCAGGGTCAGAGCTAACCAAGTACAGAGCCCCCAAATTGGACAAAAGATATACAAGAGATATTCTTAATCCATTTGAAGGCACAAGAACATAAACCCTCCAAGAAAAAAGTCCTATAGAGTTTGAAAATTTAAGGTGCTTTGGAAGACCCTGGAAATGATAGTAATCAGTGATAGCATGGCTCAGATAGAGACACCTTAGAGCCCTGAGATCTATCTTGGGAAGTTGTATGTGTGCTGAATATCAAAGGTTCCAAATCTCAAAGATTCAGGGGAAGAACTAATTTCTAAATTAGGAGGTTAGGTGGTCAGTGTAGGAACTCAGGTAACCCAGGGTGTGACCATTAGGCAAGACCATCCAATCTAAAGGTCTAGCAAGGGGCAGAGCCTGCTCCTGGCCCAAAGCCCCAGTTCAGGAACTAAAGATGGAAAAATGAGTAAACCAAAGAAGACTACAAGTAGTGAAAATCTGAAGATCCTTCTCTCCCTTATGAAGATAGTCTTTCCATAGCAATGGCAGGCAGAGACTGAGAGGATTAAGCTGATTTTCCCCACAAGGTCTAAATGAATACTGAAGAAATGAAGCAAGAGGCAAAAGTGAAATAAAAACTCTTCAGAAGAGAATTGGAAAAAAGAAATAGTAGAGAACCTTATGGAAGTCCAGGTAACTAGACTAGACTCAATCAAAATCAACAACTCCATTAGAAGGTAAGAAATATTATTTTTAAAGAAATCAGATAATTGAAAACTAGAAGAGAATGTAATATATATGTGTTTATACATATGTATATGCAAATACATAAATATGCACATGCATGTTTGTATGTAAATGGGGGAGGGGGTGTTTTGTATTCTTTTTTGATGGGACCCTGTAATTTCCTTGATAGAGAGCAGCAGTGAGGGACTTCTACCAAATATGCATTTTTTAATCCACTTAAGAGTCTTAGAGAGTTGTCTTGGCACACTTAGAGGTTAAGAGACTTGCTCAAGGTCACACAGGGATCAGGTGAGTGGATTGTAGGTGTGGGTGGGGGACCTGAATCTAGGTCTTTCTCATTCTGAAGCTAGCATTGGATTGCCACATATACCTAGGGAGAATAAATATGGGGGCAAAAAAAGAAAGGAAAGAAGGAAGGAAGAAAACTTCTCTAGAGTCTTCTTCCTTCTCTGCAGAACTGCCTAAAAATCCTGGGTCACATTTCTGAGGTTTTTCAAGGCTTGCTACTGGCTTCAGGAAGATACAGGAGGTTGAAGTATTGGCAATAGAAACACAGAAATATTAATGAATTGGAAATTTTAGGCACACCTATATGGGGTGGAAATTATGGGCCTTCCTTCCTCTGAATAAATATGTCCGGTATAATTATGAAAGTTAAGAAGTGTCCAAAATAAAAAAAATAATAAAAATAATTTTTAAAAAAGCCTCCCTTTACAAATGGTGCCTGCATCTGCAAAGCTTTCCCTTTCCTTCCCTCTCCCTCCATCAAAAAAAAAATTGTGGTTTTTCTGGTTCTATCAAGAATTGACTTATAAGGTTTGCCCCCTCTTCTTCCTTCCCCTCCCCCCATCAAGCCCATCTTTATATCCGCAGGACCAGGAAATAACAGATATAGTCCCTGAAGTGTGTGCCAAAATCTGAGAGCTTTCACCAAAGGATTGGGGGGAAGGGGGAAATTTTGCAAGAAAAATAAACGCAGTCTGGCAAAGGCTTTCAGTCAGGAAGTTGCTTGTGCCAATCCTGGCCTCAAAGCAAACACCCCACCCTCCTGAAGTTGCTAAGATGGCAAAGAAGGCCTTACCCTCCCCTGTTGACCAGACCTCCCTAGACAAATGGGTCACTCTAGGAACTGCCAAGACAGACTTCTAAATTCACCTCTGCAGACATCTAAGAGCACCTACCGAGGGGCCTCCTGTTGCCAAGTAAGGTAATTGTTTCTGGGCTAGGCTATTAGAAGATCAAAGAAGGTCACCCCTAAATCTTCACCATTCTGGCCCCCATCATGTCTGACATTCTACTCTTGATGGATTTCTTCTTGTGTGATGAGCACATCTCCCATTAGTCTGGTTACATAATAGGTCACTCACACCTTAGAATGAATTAGACCTAGATATAAATTCATGGACCAAGGGGGTCTTAGACGGGATCTAGTCCAATTTCATGGACAAAAATATAGGGCCTTCCTTCTTAGCAAGAGGAAATTGGAAGTAATCAACCTGAGACTCTAAGAAAGGGTCAGTGATGGCAGATACCAATTTCTGTTGACCTGCTAAAAGTGGGAAAAAGAATAGAAAAAGGAGGTAAAGAAGTTGAAATCTAGCTTGCTCTCCTTTTGAATTTTGCTTTGAGCTCACTCAGTATGTGTTATGGATCAAGGTATTCCTGATTTACTTATATGCATTTGTTTTCATGCAACTGGTTTTTCAACTTACATAATTTCCAATTTCACAAGATGCCAAACTCTGGCAACATGTGGTAGCCAAAAGCCCAATGGGAAAGGGGAAATAATTTTCAATGGTATAAGTAAAGTTACTGCAAATAACTCTTTGCAAAATTTGTGAATTAGGGGCAGTTAGGTGGTGCAGTGGATAGAGCACCAGCCCTGGAGTCAGGAGGACCTGAGTTCAAATTTGGCCTCAGACACTTAATAATTACCTAGCTGTGTGGCCTTGGGCAAGCCACTTAACCCCATTGCCTTGCAAAAAAAAAAAACCTAAAAAAATTGCGAATTAGGTGAGATTCTCTTTCTTACTAATCCATTTTCCTTTCCTTTCTCCCTCCTCTCCTTCTTCCTTGGGGGTCTTTCCTGCTCCTACTGCCCTGTGGCTTTCCAAAGCTCTCCATTGTCAAGCCCCATCAAAGAACATCCAGTTTTTGTGGAAAGAGAACTGGATGGAGTTCTTCAGGACTTCTCAAGGACAAGGTTAGATAGCAGGTCATCTGCAGAAGAGCAAGCTTGGTATAATCCCATCATTCAGGAGGCAGCCAGGAGAATCAAGGTTATCTCAGACAGCATTAAAAGAAGTATTAGATCCTGTTCTAGAGCTCATGGCCTTGCTTTACCCAACTTGGTCAGATCACATTGGTTCTAGCACCACATTTTAGGGAGAGTATTCTATAATCTGGAACTATAAAATTCCAAAGAGCAGCCATGATGATGGAGAGCCCTGAGTTCATGTCATTTGAGGATTCATTCCCCCCCCATCAAAGCTCTCTTTTTCCCATCCTTCCCATCCTCCCATTTCCCCAGGTTTACAACCTTGGCATGTTCTTCACTCTGCCTATCCAGTCAGTTACCAAATAGCACCATCTTCATCTTCTCGAGTTCAAATTCAGTCTTAGACACTGACTATCTCAGTGACCCTGGGCAAGTCACTTAACCCTGTTGGTCTCAGTTTTCTCATTTGTAAAATGAAATGGAGAAGGAAATGGTAAGCCACTCCAGAAAAGAGGAGTGGAGTGTGTGAAGACAAGAGTGAAGGTACCATCAGAACGTGGTGGGTTAGATTTCTTGAATTCAACAATTTAAGCTGTCAAGCCAATAAGCATTTATTAAGGATGTGATATGGACCACAAGAAATGTGTAGATTCACATCTCATGCCACCCCAAGTGTTTACACGGACTATTTGTTCCACCAATATGGTAGAGCGTTCCCAGCTCATATTGTGTAGGGAGGAAAGCTTTCCATCCCTCCCTCCCTTCTCAGTGACCATCTGAGGTAGTTGGTACTTGGGAAATGTAACTGTTTACTTTTGTCTCTGTGTTATTTGAAGTTGTTATTAAAAGAGTAGATGAGCATCTACCATGAATTTCTTTCCCTACATTTGCTCAGAGTGGGACTCAGAGAAGGAGAAAGTCAAAGCCCAATGGGAGAGAGATATTTTTCCTTCAGTCCAAGCAGGGGTGAGTGGGTAAGAGCCAATGAAGAGAACATGTTTGCTATTTTAAGTCATTTTCCAGACTACACATACAGACATATAAATGTGGATCATACCTGTAGACCTTTTCCTTTTTGAATCAGAGAAAAAAAGGAGACTGATGAGGAGGAGGAAGCTGCTTTTGCCTGAAGGAGGAGAAGGTACTTGTTTTGGGGAGACACACACACACACACACACACACACACAAACACAACCTTGGGTTTTACCACTCCTCTCCACAAAATACACAAATCATTGGTAGATATTATATAATGTAATGGTAAAAATGTGATCTACTATGCAATAAACTTTGCAAAAGCCTGTCTTTTCTTGTATCTTCATCAAGGATACCTCCTCTCTGTGTTTATATATATAATAATCTCATGAATATTTTATGGGAAAGGGTCAGTAGTGAATGATTCCTCTCTTAGCTGAATTTTTTAGAATTCTTTTAGTTGACTTTTTAGGGTAGCAAGAAGGTCTGAGAATTTTAGGAGCTGTCCAGATTCTCCCCTCTCTGATATCTTCAGAAATTATCTCTCAGACTAGGACAAACTTCTTAATCTTTTTTGTGTGTTTCAGGAATCTTTGTAGTAGTCTGATGGAGTCTGAGGGCCCAAGAATTATGTTTTTAAATGCATAAAATTAATTATGTAAGATTAGAAAAAAATTGTATTTAAACACAATTCTACATGTATTTATAGATGCATGTCCATCTATACATCATCTATTTATCTATTCATTCATTCATTCATCCTAATGTAGCCACACGTGTGTGTGTGTGTGTGTGTGTGTGTGTGTTAAAGTTCACAGCTTCCAAGTTAATCTGAAAGAAGGATCTCTAGAAGATTGAATAGATCCTCTGGAAGGAATTCAGTGAAGGACATGAATGAGAAAAGGAAGAAAATATGTGGAGGAATTCCTTCAAGGTCCTTCTCCATCTGTCTCAAATCTCCTGTTCCAGGCTTATTTCTCATTACCCCCCCCCCCAATTTGACATTGTATCTCCCACCTTCATAAATTTGCTCCATTCAAGTGTCCCCTATTCCTAGAATGTTTTCTTTCCTCAGTCTGGCTTCTGTGAATCTTTATCTTCTTTTGAGGCAAAACTTCTCTCCAAACTTTCCTGAATCCTCCCAGGAGTTGAGCATTCTCTTAGCTCACCTCCATCACTAGCTCCCTCCCCAAGGTTCAGCTCAAAGGCCAGCACCCCTTCAATGATTAGTCCCCTCCTTCCTATAAATTTGCATTGACTTTTTTGTATATGTGATATTTCTTCCTCCTCATTTCCTAGTAGAATGGAAATTCCTTGAGGATAGAGACTATTTCACTTTTGTATTTGTGTCCTAACCAAGCACACAATCTGCTTGAATGAATGGGGAAAAAATTTATTAATCATTGACTATGTGGCAAGCAAATGGACAAGTGAGAAAGCTCTTCCACTATGGTTCAGTGACTTTCCCAGGCTCACATAGCTAGTAGTCAGATTTGAACTCACCAGGATGAGTACTCCTGGCTCCTAGTCTTAGTTAGGAGAGTCTGGTCCATGAGGGCTGAGGCAACTTTGACCACAATTTGGAGCAGAGTGAGGATAATGCACTCTCTTTCATGGGGTGGAAATAGGTATCCATCCATGAAAGGAAGATAGGAATGGAAGCACTAGCAGGAAGGGTTATTTGGGAGTTGAGGGGGAAAGTGTTTCTCAAAGTGCCTGTTTCTTACTAAACTCAACACACATTAAATGTTTTTTTAGAATTTGGAGTCAGAGGGGACTAGATTTGAGTTGTAACTGCCTTTTGAGACTTTTGGGTAATCTCTGCACCCTTCTTGAGTCTCAGTTTCCTCCTGTACAAAATGAGGGGGTGGTTAGATTGTCTCTAAGATAAATTGAGTCAATAAGCCAATTAAGAGAGGACCTTTAGTTTAGTACTGGGGATACCAGAAAGTTCAGGACATAGTCCCTGCCCTCAGGGAGCTTACATTCTGTGGAGCTCTAAGGCCCCTCAGCACTAAACTACTGTCCCCAGCCTCTGACAGATTTGGACATTCAATATGGTGGTGAGACATGACCATCTCTGAGAGCTTGATCAAAGGAGACATGAGCTGTGCCCCATGATTTGAAATTTCTCATTTCCTTTCTTCTTGTTCTTCTTCTTCTTCCACCTCCTCCTCCTCCTCCTTCTTCTCCTTTTTTGTTTCTGACATTGCTTGGTAGGGAACTGCTACCTTTTCTATTTGTCAGGGTAGAGATAGAGTTCCATGGGAATCTTGAGAATAAACTCCACATATTAATTAACCTTCATGTTTGAGGATACTGATAGAGGTATCTTTATTGCTACCATTAGCAAGTATTGAGATGGTTATTTTTAAATGGGTTTGTGGTGCCCAATAGCCCAAGAGAATCCTGTGCCAGAGAAAAGACTAGGATGAAAAGAGGCCAAGTCTCATTTTACAAGATTTACAAGACTGCAGCTGTTGCCTTTCAACGAGAACAGTGGTTTCCACCCAATTGTCTTCCAGGAGCTCTCAGTGGCAGGTTGATTAGGGAGAATGCCCATAAACCACATGAAATATTCCATTTTAATGGTGATGGGTAGGGTCAAGGTAAGCAGGGAGCTGGTTTCCAAAGCCTGGTCAGTTCCTCCATTACAACATCCCTCAAATCTCATCTCTATTCATTCATCCTTCCCTTAGTTCCCATTCTATCTCTCATCTGCAGACCTGTCTCCCTGTGTCCAGTTTCAGCCCTCTCCGATGCCTATTTGATCTTTCCAAAGCCAGATCTGAACCTGCTGCTCCTTTACCCATGATTCTCAGTCTTGTTTTCTCCAACTTTATTGATCAATGAATAGAAAACCCTTTGGAGACCCTCTAGGCTAAGACCCTGAATTTTAAGAGGAAGAAAAACTTGGGTCGGAGGAAATTGGAATGACTTTGTCCGAGGTCAGAACAGCAAGAAATGGCAGCCTCAGGATTTGAATCTGGATGGTAGGAGCATATATTTAGAGCCTAAATGGATCTTGGGTGCCATCTTGTTCAACCTGCATATTTTACTAATTAAGAAGAGGATGAAGATTCCCCCAGTAGCAAAGGACAGAGCTGAGCTCTAATCCTAGGACCCCGACATCAGGGTCCTTTCTCTTGAACCCTATTTCATTATCCTATCAGGTTCTGCTATTAGCAGAAACCATGACCCAAAATGGGAATTCAGGATCTTCTAGCATCACATTTTTTTGCTGAGGCTCCTATCTAGGCCTCAAAGGCGATAAGTTTTCTGATTTGTACAAATGATTATTTCAAATGGAGCTGAAATGAAAAACTCATTATTTTAAAAATGGACACTTAGCTTTCATTAGATACTAATTACTTTCTGTTTTTATCGAATGAGATTTTGACTAGTGACTAAGAAGAGAAATTCATTGAAAGTCTAAAGTGCCTTATATATGTAACATCAGACTATAGGGTCATTTTTTTTTCCTTAAGAAGAGCAACCTCAATCTGACTTTGGGTCATCTCCAAGTATTCTAATTCTGGCAACTATTGAAAATCCTTTTAGGGAATAGGAGACATTCAATTACATTCAGCAAATGTTAAATAAGTAAAATAAATATTAAATAAAATAATATTTATTATTGAATAAAATAATGAAATATTAAATAAAATATTTTTACAAATCATTTACTGAAAACGCTGAACATGATTTTAAATCTTATCCATAACACTTGCTGTTATTGTTCATCCTTCATTTCTCAAAAATTACCAAAGACATCATAAAGGAGATATTTTGACTTGTAAATGAATTGGATTGAAATGAAGCAGGGCTGTGCAAAGTCATCAGTCTCATTCTGTCTTCCAGAGTCAGTGGGTCCAGTGTCAAAGACATAGGTCAGGACCACTGGCGATGGCCCCAGATTCAGTGGGAGCATTTAAGTTCCTATGAAATATTGAGAAATATTTATCTTGCTGATCCATTTCTTCATGTCTAACATTAGAGGCTTGGGCTAAGAATACCCCTAAGGTCTTTTCCTTCTCTAGCTCGATGACTCTAGGATCTAAATCTTTCCAGAGTCAAAAAACAATCAGAGTCCAAAGACAAAAAATCAAAACCATCTCATGCCCTTGAGAAGTTTACAATGGACCAGGAAGATAGAATGTGCCCATAAAACATTTTCATTCAAGGTAATTTAGAGAAGAAGCAAGGTGATTAGCATCTCCAAGCAATGGGGAAGAAGAATTTGTTCATGGTGTCAAAAACTAGTCTAGGCACCTCTCCGGCCCAGATTAGTAGTTTTTTGGCTAAATGTGCTAAATTCTTTATAAATATCATTGTATTTTATCAGTGAGCAGAGACACCCCCTTCCTTCCACCTCATCCTCGATCAAAATTCCTGCCTTTCTCTTGTATATGTAACCAGCAGCTAGCTTCCAAACACCGTACATCAACCAGCAATGACATTTCTTCCGTGGATTCATATCAGCTGTTCCTCTGCATCTTAAAGTCAAAGAAAGTTTTTTTCCCTGAAACACTAAGAAGCATTTAACCTTCACACAGCCTCAGGTGTAGTACTTGAACACAGGTCTTCCTGATTCTGGAACTCTCTCCACAGTCCCCCCTCTTAGGGTCTCATTTACAGAGCTCTTAAGTCAGAGGAGTTGGCCAAGAGCAAAATGAAAGAACTTACCTGAGGCTCCACAGTTGAGACCATATGAAGACTGGGATATGAGTGAGAGAGCTGAAGAGATGACCAGAGAGACTTTAGGGATTAGCCTGATGGAGCTCTAATCAGTGCCTGGCCAAGGGAGATGAGTGCAGTCCTATTTTGTTATGAATACATAACACATGCCTTTCTCCACCCTGAAATGCTTTCTTGCCAACATATCTTCTCCAGGGAGATGGGTGAGGAATGGAAGTCTCTGTTATTCCTAGGCCTAGCAGGACTCTCTGGGGCAGCCTCAGAGAAGATGCATCAGCTAAGACCAAAGTCCCCATCTTCCCAGATTGCTATGGTTTCTCACTGCATAGAGATTTTACATTGGTTCTCCCCCCACCCCATTTCAAGACCAGTTAAAGACTTCACAACCCAAAACAACATAATGAGAAGTACAAAATGACATTTCTGGCATCTAGTCAATGTTCCCCATATCTATCCACTCTATTTGATACTCAAAGTCACCTTTAGACTCAATATATTTTGCCTGGACTGTTGTCACTGGTTTTTTTAACATGTTCTTCCCACCACTGACCTCTCCCCAGGTTCCTCCTTCCCAGCCATTTCTGGTTGATGTAGGGTGCTTTGGAAGCTAGCTGCTGGTTACATATACAAAAGAATGGCAGGAATTTAGATCCAGGATGGGGTGGAAGAGGGTGTCTCTGCTCACTGATAAAATGCGATGACATTTATAAAGACTTTAGCACACGACTGACCCATTATAAACACAATAAATTCTTTTTTTCTTTCCTTGCTCCTTCTTTTCTTCCCTCCCTCCTTCCTTTCTTCCTTCCTTCCTTCTTTCCTTTGCTTATTGTACCTTGTCCCTCACCTCATGTTTTCATTTGTATGAAAAACTAAAACCTTGAGAGTTTCTAATCTAAATTAAAAAGCTGTCTGGGATGAAGAACTGAGAAAGAAACGGGTGCAAAATAGCGTGGAGAGAGGACAAATATGCATTGACAACTGACTGAGAACATGAGGATTGAAGGAGTGGGAACTATCAAAATTAATTCTAAGATTCAGCATAATCATGTCTTGGCAAGAATCTAATCCATCCCTTCCATCCAATTTAACAAATACCGATAATGCATCTGGATGATACATCCCCGCTAACAAAGAGCTTGTGTTATATTGTAGAATAGTGGTAGATTCATAGTTGAAGAACCTGGATTAAAATCTTGACTTCATTACTTACTTATTGTGTGATTTTTGGGCAAATTTCATAATAAACGTCTCTGGGATTAGATATTATTTTTCTGTAAAACGAAAGGCTTGGATCAGACGACCAGCAAGGTCCCTTCCAACTTTAAATCATAAGATAAAAATCTCATTGTTTTATAGATAAAGAAATAAAAGTTCATTCCCCAAACTGTGGTATTTTGGTTAAGTAAATTGTAGTTTAAAAAAAGTCTTTGATATTTACTAGCTATGGGGCCACAGCAAATCTCTTTTTTCTATTTCAGTTTCCTTATAATATCTGAAGTATTCTAACTATAACTTATAATGACTGCCCATATATCTTGCTCCCGCCTTCCAGGCCCCTCTTTAAATGTTGTCTTTCCCATTAGAACGGGGAAGGGCAGAGATAGCCTTTTAAAAACGGTCATCGGTGCAGTGATTAGCACAAGTTGTTCAATCATGTCCAACCATTTGTGACCCCAAGGACCATAGTGTCCATGGACTTTTCTTGGCAAAGATACTGAAGTGGGTTGCCATTTCCTTCTCTGGTGGACTAAGGCAAAGTGAGGTAAAGTGACTTACTCCAAGGCACACAGTTAGTGAGTGTCTGAGGTTGGATTTGAACTCAGGTCTTGCTGACTCCAAGTCCGGTACTCTATGTTATGGCACCACCTCTGTATACTATGGCACTACCTAGCTTCCCCAACAGAGCAGTGTGCATAGTAATGCTTCTTCATTGATTTTTCAGCACCTACCTCACTCAGTGAGACCAAGTATGTAAAATCCTTTTAGATACTTTAAAACCACGTATAAATGTCCATTATTATCTCATCTTAACCTTTCCTACCTACTATGTTGGAATTAAGTGACCCTTTCTAATATTAAAAAGCATCTGGATGACCCAATAGACAGAGCGATGGCCCAGAGTCAGGAAGATCTGAATTTAAATAGTCTCAGACATTTACTATCTGTATGACCCTAGGCAAGTCACTTTACTTCTGCCTGCCTCAGTTTCTTTATTCATCAAATGGGGGTAATACCTAACTCCCTTGTGAAGATCATATGGGATATCTGTAAATTGCTTAGCACCTAGTAGTAGTAGTATGTGTCCATTATAATGGACAACAGTCCTACGTAAGTGGTAGCTATGATTATTATTAAGAAGAAACTTGAAAAAAAAAGAAGAAACTGGGGTGGCTAGGTGGTGTAGTGGATAGAGCACCGACCCTGGAGTCAGGAGTACCTGAGTTCAAATTCCACCTCAGACACTTAATAATTACCTAACTGTGTGACCTCAGGCAAGCCACTTAATCCCATTGTCTTGTCAAAAAAAAAACCTAATTAAAAAAAAGAAGAAACCAGTGTCCAGTAAAATAGACAAATAAGTCCTTTTGCTGCATTTCACTTTTTCTTACTATGAGAAATTGATTGTGAGTGTGACACTCTCTGGGCTAAGTCTTCCTATATGTCCCGGCAGTCAATCAGTTGTGTGACTGCCAGGCAAAACATCTAATCTTTCTGAATCTGGATGTTCACATCTGCAAAACCAACTAATGCTTACACACTTTCTAGGGCTGTTGAACACAATTTCCACCCAACATTTTGTGGATCCAGAGGGCACGCATGGTTCATCTAAAAGGACAGTGGATTTGAAGTAAGAGGCTCTAGGCTGAAATTTGGGCTCTGCCATATGTGTGCTCAGTTGTCTTTGGCAAATCATTTCTCTATTAGTTTTCAGTGGTCTCTAGAGGTCTTGCTAACTGTAGATCTCCTGTGCAAATATCCATGTTGTAAAGACTCTGGATCTCAGTTGGTGTTATGAACTAAACTCATGAGAAACAACTAGGGATGATGGATTTTGAACTGAGAGTGACCATCTCATCTCGCCCCTTCATTTTACAGTTGAGGGAATGAAAGGAAAGATAAATGATTGGTCTAAGCCATGTGGATGGCAGGTAGTAGAACCCATACTGGTATTTAAACTTGCGTATTTTGACTCCAGATTCAGCCCTCTTTCCTCTATGGATCTCTCTGTAATGTGTCTCATTTAGGTCTTCTTAACCAGCAATAGAAATGTCAACTTGTGGGTCTTCGAAATATGGTTGATTTTTTTCCTATGGTACAACCTGAAGTCTTTGCCATTGAGCAAAGGCCAAAGTTAGATGGATAATTGCAAATACAATGACTTTCCCCTTCTAATCACCTTTCTATTGTAGCCCTGATCTTCAGGTTCAGACATTCTCAGTTTCCTTGTATCCCTTCTCAGGGTCTAACCTGAAAGGTGAATGGAATCCCAGAGGGTCTGAGATCAGTAGCTGATTAACTTTTATTTGTCAGACTCCCATGACCATTGGAGAAATGGTGGGAAGGAAGGGGGCCCTGAGACATTGCAAGGTTTGCCCAATTGCTACACAATTATCTGAGACATGACTATTGGAGGTTCAAGGGTCTAACCCTAGGGAAGCTGTGGAGTGTTGGGTGAAGAGCCACAGATTTGGAGTCAGAAGGACTGAGTTCAAATGAATGTTTGGTTATTGATTATATGGGTAACCTTGGAGAAGTCTTTAAGCTCCTTGACGGACCCCTTAAAATCTTTACTTCCTAACAAGGGCAAACTCACTCAGGAACAAACTCACCATGTAGTTTTCTGGAGTGAAAAAGGGGGCTCACACACTCAGGGGAGCAGAGTTTTCTCTAACATGGCCCAGACTCTGGGACAATATACTACCAAAGGGGAGATTCTCCTAAGAGGAAAACAAGCAGGAAGATAATTCAGTGAGTGAGAAAATAAAGTGTTCAAAAGTATTCTTAATATTATTAATTTACAGTCACATTTCAAAATACTTTACACCAGTAACAAAGGGAAAAAAATCACAGTTGCCAAGTATGCAGATTTTGGCAGAGATAATAGGATTAAGCTAGCTTAAAACTACACCAAGACTTTCAAACTAAGAGTCTAGTCAAATAGACACCCTTTACAAATATTATCTCATTTAATAACAAACAGCAATAACTAATATTTATATAGTGCCTACTATGTGCTAGTCACTCCGCTGTACACTTCACAAATATTAGTTTATTTGATCTTCATAACAGCCCTGGGAAGTAGATGCCATTATTTGCCAAATTTATAGATGAGGAAACTGACTTTCCCAGGATTACATGTTTAGTGTCTGAGGCCATATTTGAAATCAGGTCCTATCTAAAATTAGAGGGTAGCTAGTATGGCATGGTAGATAAGAATTCTGAGTATGGCATCATGAGTTAAATAATTTTTTCTCTTTTTTTTTGAGATAATGGGGCTAAATGACTTGCCCAAAGTCACATAGCTAGTAAGTGTCTGAGGCTGGATTTGAACTCAAGTCCTTCTGACTCCAGGGCTGGTACTCTATCCACTGTGCCACCTAGTTGCCCCTGAGCCTGGAGTCAGGAAGACTCAAGTTCACAAATTTAATTCTGGCCTCAGGTTCTTCCTAGGAAGGAAAATTACTTCACCCTGTTTGCCTCAGTTTACCCATCTGTAAAATGAACTAAAGAAGGAAATGATAAAATACTCCAGTGTCTATGTCAAGAAAGCCCCAAATAGGGTCACGAAGAGTTGGATGTGACTGAAAAACAACTAAACAACAAAGCAACCAATCTAAGGTTACACAGCTTGTTAGTGGAACAGATTTTTGATGACCTTCTGCCAAAATGAAATATTGATGACAACTTTTTTTTATTAGCCCCTAAACAAATTAAAGGGTTGGCCTCTTACCAGGGGATAGTTAGACAAATTCTAGCAAATGAATGTAATGACATATAATTGTGCCTCAAGAAATGACGAAATGAACAATTTCAAAAGAAACTTGGAGAATGTCAATGAACTGGTGTAGAGTGACATGAACAGTACAATTTACACAATGACGACATGACTGGAGAAAAATAATGACAAATTTTGAAAGTTTTAGCCATTTGATTAACACAAATGATGAACAATGAATCCAAAAGACTGAAGATGAAACTTACTACAGATCTTCTTCCAGAGAGGTGATGAATTTAAATTGCAACTAAAAAGACATATTTTCAAGACCTAATCATGTGAGAATTTTTTGATGGGACTATTCATGTTAATTATGAAGATTTTAGATTATAAATACATTTAAAAATGTATTTAATAATTTTTTCCTCCTTTGCTACTCACTATAAAATTAACATCCACTTCCAATCCATCTTATCTCATCTACTTCCCTTCTATAAACAATAAACAATGTGTGGGTAGTTATCATTTATATTTTTCACCTCTATTCCAAATATCTTAGGGCATCAGAGAGAGAGACCCATCCAGTCCTTCTGCTAGTGAAATGTTTGACCTTGGTCAAGTCACATCAGTTTTCTGGAGGTTGACAAAATTTCCTTTATAAAAGGAGAGAATTGGATGAGATGAGTTTGATTCATTCTAGATTCTACAATTCTAGTTTCTGGAAAACCCTCCACAGGTTACTTCCTTGTCTCTTCTCTTACAGAGAAGTTCTCATTCTCTGTATCTTATGCCACTCCCTAACCTCTCCCCACTACCCTTCTCACCTTCAGATAGATAGTCTTCCTTTCACTCTGGGGCACTTATGTCTCTCTCCTTGGAACAAACAATCATGAAATCTCTTGCTTTCCCACATAATCTTCATAACTTCATAACATGAATCAAATCATATAAATTCCTGGCAACTCAGAAAATTCAGAAAGCACTGCCTGTCAGTATGCTAGGGATGAAGAAAAAGACAACAACTGAAATAACCCCTGACCTTACTTAACCAGCCTAGATTCTACTTGGAGGACTAGGACAGAGGGAAGGAAGGAAGAACAACTTGTACCTATCTTGCATTCTACTGAAGGGTGAGAGGGAGGGAAGGAAGGCCGGCTTGTACCCAGAAAGTAAACTCAAAGAATACATTTTTAAAATGAACAAAAACAAAAAACAAACAGAAAAATCCCAAACTACACACACTAAATTACAAAGCCATTTCAAGAGGGAGAAAAAACTAAAAACTGTGAAACTTATTCTACCATGAAATTTGGGGAACATCTAGTCTAAACCCCCTACAGATGAGCAAACAGAAGTCCAATCACCCAGGGAATGAGCAACAGAGTCAAGATACAGACCCAGCTCCTAGGACTCCAAATCCAGTCCTCTTACTATACAAGTACCTGAGCCTTGAAGAAGGTTTGGGATTCCAAGAGGAGAGGGGAAGATGCAGTGAAAAGATACAGATGAGGACATGTTATATAGGGAGTACAGAGAAGAGAACAGAGCACCTGAAGAGCACCTTCCTTTAGTTTGGTATCAGATTGTGAAGGACTTTATATACAGAATAGAGGGTGTTCTAAAGGTGATAGGAAGCCACTGGAGTTTCTTGAGCAAAAGTTTTTTGTGTTGTGACCTGTGCTGTCTTTTGATTCACAGATTTAGAGGGACATTAGGGATCATCTAGGCCAAACTGCCCACTTTACAGATAAGGAAACTGGCTGAGGATTTGAACTCAGGTATTCTGACTCCTTCTCAGATGCTCTCTTTGCAATGTGGTCTTCACTAAGCTTCACTATTATTATTCCAACACCAATAGTCTTCAGGAAATTATCTGAAGTGAAATCAAGGGGTGGTGAGGTGGCTCAGTGGATAAAGCACTGGCCCTGGAGTCAGGAGTACCTGGGTTCAAATCCAGTCTCAGACACTTAATAATTACCTAGCTGTGTGGCCTTGGGCAAGCCACTTAACCCCATTTGCCTTGCAAAAATCTAAAAAAAAAAAATAAAAAAAAATAAAGTGAAATCAAAATCATGAACATTTTTATTCTGTTCTTTCTGAAATCTTACCTTTTTTCATATTAGTTGATTTGGAAGAGACTTGAAAGAATTCTTATCAAGCAAAAGAAGATATGGATTAAAATAATCCAGTCTGTGACTCCCAAAAAATCAGTTTCCCCTTCTCTAGAGGGAACCAAACAGTGGCATTGAGTCTGACTCAGAGTTCAAGAGATTTAGAAATTTAGAAGCTATCTGACATCCTATACATTTGATTATTTTATTTTTTAAATTTTTTGGTTCATATTATTTGATTCTTCAGGGGTAGCTCCCTCCACCAATACAGTAACTCATCTATGCCCTTTAGTCTTAGAGAATTTTCTGGGGATGGGAAATGGGAAATTAGTTAACGTACTAGGACCACAATAGCTGGTATGTGTCAGAAGCAGGGTTTGAACCTCAAAGCTCTTCTTGATGTGGAAGCTGGGCCTTTATTCTATTCCACAATTGAATTCAAAAAAATATTCAATTAGCAAACTCCTACTATGTATAAGACAGGTGGCTCAGTGGATATAGCCTTGGGTCTGGACTTAGTAAGTCCTGAATTCAAATCTGACCTCAGACATGGACTCACAGTGTGACCCTGGGCAAGTCACTAAGCCCTATTTGCCTCAGCTTCCTCATTTCTGAATTGACCTGGAGAAAAAAAATGGCAAACCACTTCAGTATCTTTACTAAGAAAATTCCAAATGGGGTCATGAAGAGTCAACACAACTGATATGATTGAACAACAACCACAATGTATTACAACCTGAGTGAGGTGCAGGGAATTTAAAATTAAACAGTTCTGCCTTCTTTATAGGAAGTTGCAATCTACCAGCAGGATGTGAAGAATATAAAGATATATAATAATCATTATTATTATTATAAAACAAAACAGAGCAACTCAAAATAACTTAATGAAAGAGCAGTAATAAGTGGGAGGAGGTGTGGGAGTGGGGATGAAGAAGGTTCTTGGGTAGGACCTGCACTGAGTCTGCAGGAGACTGGGGGACCCCTAGGACCCCCAGTGGTAACTGGGGGACATTCTTGAGGTGGGAGCTCTTTTGAGCAAAGGCACCCTGTCTGAAAAACAACCAATAGACTAGTTTGAGTAGAAAAAGGATAGCAGCAATGAGATGGGCATAGCTACTTCTCTTTCTTGGTGAGACCTGGTATACACTGTATACCCGTATACATATCTAAGGAGGATAGGCATCGATGGGTTTGGAGACAAGAGGACCTGTATTCAGATCCTTTCCCTGTCACTTCCAAACTAAGTGACCTTAAGAAAGTCTTTCCTTCATTTTTGGCCTCATCTTTTTCCATCTGTCCAATGAGGGTAATCCAGCTCCAAATATAACCACCATTTCTGATATACTGTAATTTTAACTCAGGGCAGCCAAAAGCAAAGATTTTATTTATTTTTTATTTTTTTTTTTTACTAAGCATCTAGGACTGTCATCCTGGTGTCTTGAATTCAGTGATAAGTTGCTTTTCTGTTTTGCATTTTAATCTTCTGCCAAGAGGCAAAACCCAGCTCCCATACCTTCTGAATCTGTGTGGCTTCCCCATACGTGAAGCTGACCTTTTCTAGCAGCTGGTAAACAGCTCTAAGATACAGGACCTATTCTCTTTGTTCGACTTTGCCTGGAGAGCTGTAAATGTCAGAAACTCCCAACTTCCTCTCGAACAAAGCCCATTGGTGAATCAGTCAAAGGAAGCCCAGCTTCCCCTTATGCCAGCACGCGAAGTTGCTTCATTACCTTCCTTGCCTGCTGTCAGAAGAGAGAGATGCCTTGGACCCCAGCAAGGCCACAATTTAAAGCTGTTTTTCCTCTTCCCACTGGAATGCACCATTGCAAAGAGCAGTCGGTTTTCATCCAACGTTTCCCTCCAGCTTGGGCAATCTGAAATAATAGGGTTGGATAATTAGGTCAGAGAGAGGGCAATTATAACTGATAAGGGATCAGATAAGAACTGCTTTGACTGTAGAGGGAAATTGAAAAATAAAGATAGAATTGGCCCTTTTTTCTTTTTTTCCCTCATTTTCACTTTTTTTTCCCCTTCTAGAGCTGAAGCTTTACCCTTGACTCTATCAATTAGTCATTCTGTGTGTCAGACATGGCACTTTTTATATAAATATTTTATTTGTTTTCCAATTATATGCAGTAGTAGTTTCTACCTATTATTTTGGGGTAAGGTTTGGAATTTTACAGTTTCCCCCCCTACTTTCCTCCCCCACCCCCCACAGAAGGAAATCTGATTATCCTTACATTGTTTCCATGCTATGCGTTGATCAAAATTGAATGTGTTGAGAGAAAAAAGGCATATCCTTGAGGAGGAAGTTCAGTATTAGAGATAGCAAAATTAATAATAAGAAGAAGAAGAAGGAGGAGGAGGAGGAGGAGGAGGAGGAGGAGGAGGAGAAGGAGAAGGAGGAGAAGGAGGAGAAGGAGGAGAAGAAGAAGGAGGAGGAGGAGGAGGAGGAGGAGAAGGAGAAGAAGAAGAAGGCAGTTTTTTTTTTTTTAATTGAAGGTAATAATCTTT
Organism: Macrotis lagotis; assembly: GCF_037893015.1. Lineage (NCBI taxonomy): Eukaryota > Metazoa > Chordata > Mammalia > Peramelemorphia > Peramelidae > Macrotis > Macrotis lagotis. The sequence continues at coordinate 32,433,195 of NC_133663.1, read as the reverse complement.
GGTCTTTATTTAAACTCCACAGTTCTTCCTCTGGATACCAATGGTATCCTGTATCAGATACTAAGTGATGGAGATACACAGGTCAAAATAGTGTCTGTTCAGGGAAAACAGTCTAGGTGAGAGCAGATACATATGTGCAATATAGAATTAAGTGTTTAAATAGAAAATTTAGGCTTGATGTCAGAAAAAATGAGAGAGAGAAAAAAAGTCCTTCTTATCAGTGACAAATTCCCCAAAGGGAAATGGACTGTCCTGTTTTATCTCATTTGAGTCTAAATGAAGAACCACTGGGCTCAGAGTCAAGAAGACCTGAGTTTGGATTCTGTTGAGATATTACTAACTCTCCAATCCTGGAAAAATCATTTAACTTTTTTCTAGGCCTCAGTTTACTTGTCTGAAAATGGGGGGGGTTGTATTTGATAACCTATGAGCTTCCAGTTCTAAGTTGATAACCCTGAGTCTTGAGTTCAACGAAGTGAGGATTTTGTTTGGCCCTTGCTACTCTGATGTTCTGTGGCTGAGTAGAGTGCAAGCCCCTTAAGAGCAGGGATGGTTTTTGTATCCTCCATTGCGACTGCACAATGAATAGAGCACCAGCCTTGGAGTTCACATCTGGTTTCAGATATGCACTAGCTATGTGACCCTGGGTAAGTCACTTAACCCTAATTTTCTCCAAAAAATGCTCAAAAAACCCCCCAAAAGTGGGGCAGCTAGGTAGCACAGTGGATAGACTACCAGCCCTGGAGTCGGGATGACCTGAGTTCAAATTCAGCCTCAGACACTTAATACTTAGCTGTGTGATTTAGGCAAGTCACTTAATCACATTGACTTGAAAAAGAAAAAAGCCACAAAAAAAAACCAAGAAAAGAAAAAGCCTAAATGGGATTAAGAAGAGTTGGACCCCTATGAAACAACTGACCAAGATACCCGCAAAGAATTTATAAGTGCTTGCTGGACTCAAATAAATGGGTTTCTGTTCTCTGGACAAGACCTAGAAGACCATTTTATTGCAATTATCAGTTTTGTGAGCTGAGTGTTATTGAGGGAACCAAGCATTTGTGGAGTATCTGTCTGACTCAGAAATAAAGCTGATCTTGTGAGGAAAGTTCTGGGAATCATCACTAATGGCCTTCCCCCAGTCCCTTCCTCTTTAACTTTGGACTTTGGAGAGTGAACCGCCTGAGGATGAGCTGTAGAAGTTCTGGAATGGATGGAGAATGTCAGACTCCTGTTGAAAGATAAAGAAAACACTCTGAGGCTAATGCATGCCTTGAAGAAAAGGCTGCTACAAGATGGATATTGGCGCCATTTCCATTCTTAAACTCAACATTAGCAATAACGAGCTCTTAAAAAAATTTTGTTTACCTATATTTTTTAAAGAACAAGACGCTGTCTGTTTTACCTCTTTGTGTAACAACACACGAATTTTTCAAGATGCATTAAGTTCCAACTGACTAATGTCAATGCACCAAGAATTGGAAAGAAGTTAATTTATAATAACATGGTTTAGTTATTGCCAGAGGTTATGGAAACAACATAACCTGAGTCCGGGTTTGAGCAGCTTATGGCTCTAGGCAGCAAAAATAATGGAAATTCTGAAATTCAGTTTTAGAAAATTTGGTGCTTTATAGGATTGCATTAAAAATTGTCTTGAAGGTAAGTAACTTGGGAAGTCACAGAAGTATGAATCACAGGGTCAAAGAATGCAGTTGATGAATAAAAGGAAAATGGTGGGAAAAGAATCTAGTTGATGAATAAAAGGAAAAGGATGGGAAAACTTAGATTTCTGGACAAAGTGATTAGATAAGTGATTTATTCATGCTTGGGTGAATCCTAGTAATCTATGAATGTAAGATGTTTAGGAACTTCCTTATAGAAACTTTTATGTGCGTGTAAATGTGCATGTGGATGAGTACGGGAAGGTTTATTTTGAAGGGAACAGGAGAACTAAGGTCATAGAAGAGGACTGGAGTAGTTTATAGCAAAGTACTTTTAAAAGTTTTCATTTTTCAGTCATGTTTTTTTCAGTCATTTTTCAGTCATGTTCAACTATTTGTGGTATTTTCTCCATAAAGACACTGGAGGAGTTTGCTATTCTTTTTCAACTCATTTGATAACTGGGGAAACTGAGGCAAACAGGTTAAGTGACTTGCTTGGGGTCATATACCTAATTAAGTGTCTGAGGTCAGATTTGAACTCTAGAAGATGAATCTTTCCGCTTCCAGAACTGGCACTATTTACATGGTGGTGCCACCTAGAATCCTTATATATAATAGAAAGATTCAAAGGAGAGTATGGAAATTACTGTGATTGTTAAGAACTGAAAATGGGGATAGTACTGAAATGATGAGGTGAAGGTTTTTTTCCTAGGCCCTAATTAGTGTGAAGAATGAATTTCCTGAAATATCCACATGTCTTCAAATTTGCAGTATTTGAAGTTATAACCATATTAAATATCATCATTGGCTCTTGCCCAATGGAAATATGCAGAATGAATTTGAGTAATGCCACCATATTAGGGGATTCTGCATTCACACTAGGGACCTAACTATTAAAAAACAAGGTATGCTTGCAATAATTTATGAACACTTCTGAAAGGTGACCCATCTCGTACTATTTGGCAGCTTTTGGAGCCATTATAGAGAAAAACCAAGATTTGACCTTGACAGTCAGAATTGGGTCATCTTCTCTAGGTGCTCCAAAAGGAACAACCAAAAGACTTTTGTTTACAAGAGTAAAAAGATACTTAAAGACCTGCTGAAGGGAATCCCTAAACTAAATGACCCTCTAAGATCCCTCAGTTATTGGAACTCTGTGCTGTGAGACCAGAAAGGTCTGGAATTCCACATATTCAATCACAAGACTTTCTGTATTTTTGAGTACTGCCCTTGGGATAACTGAAAGTGACCCACACTTCAGTTCCTGGGTAGAGGCTATGGCTTTTATTTTTCCTTTGAAAATGAAAAATGATAACTTTGAGCATGTAGCTGTTTTAAAAATTGAAAAGTCCGATATCTTTGGCTAGCTTTGTCAGCTTATGATACCCATAAGCTTGTCTTCTCTCATAACCCTCTATATTTTATAGTTATACATATTCAATGTGTGTGTTTGTGTGTCTATGTGTAATATTAAGGCTTAGCATTGAAAAATAACATTATCATTCTTTACTTCACTTAAAAAAAGGACTAGCTTGCTATTCTTATATCTCTTTCCCCTTCCCCTTTGATTTTGAGACCTGTTCTGACTTTTCATATTGTGATGGAGGTATGGCGCGTGAACAGAATATCTAGGGCAGAAACAGGATATCTAGAATATCAAGTTCGCTTTTGCCCTCCCTGCAGAAGCTGAGAAGTTTGCTTTGGGGTGGATCATGATAAAGCACATTGGAGAGATGGATTATTGAGCATGTGCAGACAATTCTGAAACTGGTTCTGGCCAACTAAGCATGTATAGAAAAGCAGTCACTTTGATTGGACAAGGAGGCATTCAAAAAGCCCTTTTAGCTTCAGTTATGGTCTCTTTGCCTCATTTGACTTTGGGGAATCTTGGTAATTGCTTTGGTGAAAAAAAATGGAGTTTTACTGAAATTTCATAAGATCAAGAAAGCAAGTCCTGAGGACACAGAGGTTGGCTTCCAGATCAAGTGTGGCACCGGTCCAGGACTGACACCCTGAGGAGCAAGCTGGGTTCTTCAGGAAGCTCTTCAGCTCTCTGAGAAAGATTAACCTTGGACCTCTTGGGAAGAGATGCCACCTCTGGATGTGAATTTGGTGGGACCAATGCTCTGTAGAAATTGAATTAAGATGAGTTTTCTTTTCTCTACCTTTCCAGAGTTTGAGATGCTTAAATGTTTGTAGGTTTTTAAGTTAATATCCTTTTGCAAAAGTTAATCAATGAAATGACTAATGTGGAAATATTTTACATGATTGCACATGTGTAACTTATATCAGCTTGCTTGCTGTCTGAAGGAGGGGGAAAGGAATAAAGGAGGGATGGAGGAAGGACCTCAAAACTTATAAAAAAAACCCACAAATGTTAAAAAATAATTGTTTGAACATGTTATTCATGAAAAAAATAAGACATCATTAAAACAAAGTTAATTGATGTTAAGTGGCTAAATGGGGTGCTAGAAGGGGCAACACACTTGAATTTATGTCAATAAAGAATTGATAAATAATTGATGTCAATAAAGAAAAAGCTGTTCCAAGTCCTTCAGGGTATTTTGGAATCCTGAGGGAGATAGATGTAGACTGTCTGCCCTTGGGGAAATGAGTCAGAGTATGCACTTTACGATAGTATCATAGTTTTAGAATTGTAAGGAATCTCAAAAATCATCTCTCTGAGCTTCCTGATTCTATACATGTCAAAACTGAGATCTAGAGAGCTGTAGTGACTCCAAGAGGGCAGAAATTCATACAGTAAGTGTTTAATAGATGCTTGTGGATTGACTGATTGCTTAGGGACACTCGGGTAATATAAGATGCAAGATTTGAACTCAGGTCCTTGGGCTCCAGAACCATCACTTTCATGACTGTACTAGGTGTCTTCTACCTCTACTTCTCTTGGGAGTTCAAAGAATGATGTTCATTCTTCAAGATGCAAGTCAAATTCTTCATCTTCTATGAAACCTTCTCCTGCTCGACTCCCCATCTCCCTCCTTCAGACATTTCCTAATACTCTTGCCCACATTGCCCACATGTCCCTTATTTTGAATTGCTTGAGATGTCATCCCATCAGTTAGATTATAAATACCTTGAAAATAGGAGCTATCCTTCTCACCATCCCCTCCTCTATCTTTTTCTTGTTGTAACACTTTCTTCCCAGTCACTCAGGATCACTTGGGTGTCATCTTCCACTCCTCATTTTCTCCTAGCCCTACCATCTAATCAGATGCCAAATCTTATCTTGTCTCCCTTCATAAAATCTCTTGCCAAATCCAGGTGTCCTGATTCATATGTAGTCACTGTATCCACATAGCTCTAGAGGAGAAACTGAGGCTAGTGACTTAGTCTCGCCTCACTCAAATCCAATTCATTTGCATGTCTTGGCATCACCTCCCTGATGTCATGGTCTTTGAGAATGAAGGACAAACATCATCATCATCATCATCATCATCATCATCATCATCATGAATATGCTCCCTTCTTTCCCCTGACTACTACCCTCATTGGCACAAACCCTCATCACTTTATATTGGACTGTTATTGGTTGGGTTCCCTGCTTCATTTCTCTCCCCATTCCAGATCATTCTTCACACAGTCATAAAACTGATCTTTTCTAAAGTCCTTTAGATTTTTTCAATAAAGCCCAAGGCCCTCGAGACCACCTTCAACTACGGTTGCATTTTTGTCCAAATAACACTATTTTGCTTAGATTAGTAGCTAGAAGATGTATTTTGGGGATCCTACATGGGAGTGAATACAGAGTTGGGAATTACTGAGCCCTTAATGTGACTATTTCACTATCCTCCTTCAATAAACTCCAGTAGCTTGCTATCACCTCCATAATAAGCTATTAAATTCTTTATTTGGCTTCAAAAACCTTTTATAACCTGGCATCTTCCTCTCTCCCTCTCCAGGCTTCCTACATCCCACTTCCTTTCAGGTTCTCTGGGATGGGTGACCCTGACCTTCTTGCTCCTCTTGGCCAGGCGACTCCATCTCCCAAGCCCAGGCATCCTCACTAGCTGGCCCCCATTCCTGGAACCACTCCCTCTCATTTTCATTTCCTGGCTTCCTTCAAGTCTCAGCTACAAGGAGCCTTTCTCACTTCTCAATCTTGATGTCTTTCTTTTGAAATGATCTCCATTTATCTTGTCTGCATTTTGTTTGTACATGGTTGCCAAGAAGAAAGGGAGGTACATTTCCTTGACTTGGCTTTTCTGATCATTACAGTTCCACAACATTCAATTCCATATTTTTACGTGTTTTCCTATACATTTATTTACTGTTCCTTGTACACTATGTAGATTGTTTTCCTTACACTTTTTATTCAGTCTGTATCAGTTCATACCATCTTTCTCACTCCTCTATAGTCTTTATTATTTTTTAGGGCATAATAATGTTTTATTATAAATGTAATGAAGTTCCATTTTGTAATGACCATATTTTGTTTAGTCATTTCCAGTTTTTTGCTATTGCAAAAAGTATTGTTATGAGTATGTTGGTCTTTCTTTGGGTCTTAGATTTCTCTAGCTAGCATTAATATTTCTGGGTCAAACAGTTTGGATAGCTTAGTCATTTTTTTTAAATGGCAAAATTCCAAATTGAGGGTAGCCTTCTTTGTATCTAACTGATACTGATGATGCCCACTCAAAATGGGTCTCATTGAGGATAATTTCACCTTGAATTGTGGGAAGCTGTTGTTTCAAATATTATACAAACATCAAGAAATGAGGGGAAAAAGCATTTAGCCAAACTCCATTTTCTACTTCAGTAAATTGTATTTTTAATGATAGAGTATTCTTGAGTAGGTTTGGATTGAAATGTTCATACAAGAAAAAAAAGGAAATAAGTTATTTCCATTTTTGCTCTCCCCATCAACATGTTAACAACCGGTCCTTTAGATTTCTTCAATAAAGCCCAAGGCCCTCGAGACCACCTTTAACTATGGCTGCATTTTTGTCCAAATAACACTATTTTGCTTAGATTAGAAGTCAGAGGATGTATTTTGGGGATCCTGCATGGGAGTGAATACAGAGTTGGTAATTACTGAGTCCTTAATAACTATAAAATGCTTTCCAATCTCTTAGGAGTCTATCTTTGAAATAGTACAGTGAGATAGGCCACTTATCTTTTGAATTTACACACAGAGAAAGACAGAGAGGTTAAGTAGCTTCCCTGTAATCTAATGGCATGTTGCCTATGGAGTTCCAGTGATCAGCTTCCAGGGGTCCAGCATGAAAAGCATCTGTCATCTTTCCTTTCTAACTTGGAAGGTAAATATATTCCCAAAGCCATCCATTAGCTTCTGAATTATAGGACAATGGAAGCATTTCATCTGTTTTTTTTTTATTCCTTAACAGATTAAAAGGTACATTTTTTTAGCATCTAGTTTAAAGAAGGTTTAAAAATAACTCACTGAATAAAGAAAATTATTTTGTGGAAGAGAGGCTTATGGGAGGTTTTATAATGACCTTTCATCACAATGGCCATATATTCAAACCTCAATTTCAAGAACAAAGATTTCTACCAGGAAAAAAACTAATAACACTTCTCTTTCCTCATTGTTTTTGGTAATCGATTTTCTCTTTGACTTGGGTCAACTTAGCACATTTGGAAAATAGCCCTCTCTAAAAAATAAACATATGATACGTGTATTCTAAACCATTCACTGGTCCACCCTTGACTTTTTGAGATAACCCCCTAAACATCTTCTGTTTGCCCTGGGTATGGTCCAGCCCAGTCTTGCTGATATGCCTTCTTACCATGGATGATCCATGTCAATGAAGATGGACCAGGGATGAAAAAGAGGAGACTCTAACCTTTGTTCTAACTTAGTTCCCAGCTTCAGGAGAAGAGCAGATACTTCTTCAAGGCCTAACCCTGGAAAAACCATCTCTAGATCCAACCTTACCTTGGGAAGGGAAGATTGCTGTTATTGCTGCTTTTGTTGTTTGTCCATCTTTCACAGGGAGGACCAATGCCTTCAGGAAGGGGATATCCTGACTTGCAAGTGAACTGGAGATAGATGAGGCAGGGCTATACAAAACCAGCAGCCTCCCACTTGGGGAAGGGAGGAAGGGACCAAGGGAAAGGAATGTGGGGGAGGGGCTCGGATGAAATGATAGAAGTTAGACTGTCAATAGAGTTGATTCCTCCCCAGATCACAAACTAAACCTTGTTAATGTGTGCTTAATCCTCATAGTTTATGTTCCCATGTAGCGGGCAGTATGGCAGAATGGATGAAAGACCAGCCTGGGCAATCAGGAAGAACTGGGCTCAAATCTTACCTCTGACATATACTAGCTGACTGTCCTAGGCAAGCTAGTTAACTTCTGAGCGGTTTAGACAACTCTCTAAGATTATAAATTGTAGGGAAGGTGCCAACATGTATCGGTAGGTTGAATTTCCTCCTTTGGAAATTCCCTATGCCCGTAAAATCACAGGTCCAACTCTTATGATCTATTTGCAATTTTAAGGAAAATAAAAATTGGAAGAAATATGGTCTGCAAACAATCCATTATCTCCCGAGATGAGGTTTAAATTTTTGGATTTCCAAGCAAAATATCACCAAACAACCCTTCCTTGAAGGCACTCACTGCCTAGATAAATCTTGGTAGGGCATTCTAAGGGCATTTCTCCTTTTGCAGGAAATTGCTTAAGTGATTTGGGTTGCTGGTGGAAAGTAGGGTAAAGATCAGAGACCATTCCTGGGTGCCTCTATTGGTTCAGACTCTATACTTTACATGGGGCAAATAAGTCATGATGGGAGATGGGAGAACCTTTTGAGAAGGTTCTTTCTCCACCCATCCCCCACCCCCACCCCTGGAGTTTTGTTAAGTGAAACTCCAAGAAAATGGTTTATCTACATCAGAAATATAATAGAAATTAAGAGAAAATTTCAGACTATCATTCAAATAAAAGTTGAACTTAGTAAGTCCAAATTTGAAGGGAGAAGGGTTAATTCTTAAGGTAGACTTAAAAATGCCTCAACTTTTCTATAGACAATTACTTGAGTATAACTGGCTGAGGGACTTGTGTTATTAAGAGGAAGATGCTTTCTGGACCTCCAAAGCAAAGGAGGTGGCAGATCCCTTTACAGTGTAGGAAGAGGTGGCATAGTAGCTGAAGGCCATCCAAGCTTGGTAGGGAGAGCAACTGCCCAAGGACACCACCAGAGGACAATGGTGGTTCTGCGCAGCAGAATCATGGTATGTCTTACACTTGGGATTGTCATTCTACAGTGAGAGAGAAAATCAAAGTCCATCTGGCCTATTGTATAGATAAAAATATTGAGGACTATAGAGATCATAGAACCCTTCATAAAGATGTGGAAAATGACCTTAGAAGATATCTAACTAATTATTCTCATTTTCAAGATGAGGAAACTGGGTCCCAGAAATGTGACTCTTCAAAATCACATAAGAAAATATATATGAGAGATGAGATTTCAGAGTCAGAACTTTTCCCACAGTACCACTCATGTGTGCTCTCTTTACATTTATACTCGTTCCTTATATATCTAATGCTACCTATCTACTGCTATTGGCAGTAATGATAGTCTATGGATATATGACAATAATCTTTTTATAAAATCACTTATTTTGTTATACTGACTAATGAAGAGTCTTTTGTCCTATGGTTCATAAAATGGGGGGGGCTCAAAGGCTGTGTAAGGGTATGGATGCTGACCCACAAAAAATACACCAATGAGTCTGTATGCTTGAAAAATACTATATTTTTCTTATATAAACTTCAATGACCAGAATATGAGTGTGACACTATAGGCAGCTGGGTGGTGCCTTGCCACTACAGGTTTTTGCAACCTGTTTAATATTCATCTTGGTGAGTTCAAATCTAGCCTCAGACACTTACTGATTGTGAGACCCTGTTTGCCTCAGTTTCCTTAGCTGTAAAATGAGTTGGAGAAGAGAATAGTCAACCACTCCCTTATCTTTGTCAAGAAAACCAGTGGGGTCATGAAGAATTGGACAGGACTGAACAACAATTAGTTGATATAAATTAAATGTGTGACATTGAACAAATTGCTTTTTCTCTTGAGTTGTTTTACTGGGAACAAGAGGAAGCTGGATGAGTTGTTGCCCAAACTCCTCTCAAACTTTTTTCTGTGATGCTCTCTTCCTATTCTCATATCTCCAACCCGCCTATAGATTGGCTTCCTTTAAAACTGAGAGGCTCTCATACTAATTAGATGCTTATTGCTATTAACTTTACAGCTTTTCCTCTTGAAGCCTCTCATCAGACAGATGATCTTTAGATGAACTAGAATCATAAAAAGGGAGTGATCCAATCAGAGCACAGATTCCCCCTAGGCATGGCTTAGTACCAGCCAGTCAAGTTGGGATGGCCATCCTCTGAATCCCCAAATTTCCCCAGGTCTGTTGAGAATGACTTCCTGAGGACATCCTTTGGAGAGGAGACATTTAACAATCCTACCTAGGGTGATAGAAAGGTAAGAGGGATTTATAGCCAACATCTATAATAACCACATTGGAATCTGATGTCTGTAAAAAAAGCTGCAGAAGTATGGCCTTTGGTTCTTTGTTAATATATATCAATTAAAGTCCAAATGACTTTATAGTCTTAATATTGACTTGTTTTTGATGAGCTATAATTATTTAACTTTCCCAGGACACCATTAAAGGACTATTAAATTAGCAAGGCCTGTCCTGCCTCAGGAAAGATTTAGATTCAAATGAAAGAATCACTCTGAAGTGACCCCAAAGCAATGTCACTTGGATATTCCAAGAGAGGCCCATCAGCTGAGTTTAGTTTTATGACTGGCATCTTTGCAACCTTTGTATTGGATTCTAGATTCATCTTTGACAAAGACCTTGACAATAAAAGAGAGAAGAGGCAGGCAGGAAAAGAGAGGAGAGAGGAAAGAACGATGGAAGGAAGCAAGAAGAAAGGTTAGAAAAAGGAAGAAAGAAAGAAAGAAAGAAAGAAAGAAAGAAAGAAAGAAAGAAAGAAAGAAAGAAAGAAAGAAAGAAAGAAAAAGAAAGAAAGGAAGGAAGAGAGAAATGATAGGAAAAAGAAAAAGGAAAGCAAAAGTCATAAAGGGGTGGAAAATAAAGGAAAATAGAAGGAAAGAAAAAACAAAGGAAACAAAGAAATAAAAGGACGAAATGGAGGAAAGAAGCTAGGAAATGAGGAAAGGAGAGAGGAAAGAAGGGATGGATGGAGGGTGGAAGGCTAGGAGGGAGGTTAGAAAGAAAAGGAAAGTAGGGAAAGAAGGAGAAAGGAGGAGAGGAAAGAGAAGATAGAAATTAAAGAAATAGAAGGAGAGGAAAAACTCAGGGAGCAAAGAAAGAAAGAAAAGAAAAGAAGGAAGAAAAGAAAAGACAGGGGAGAGGAAGAAAGAAAAAAGAAACAGTGGAAGGGAGGGAAGAAGGAAAGATGACAGGAAAGAAAGAAATAAGAGAAGAAAGGGTAAAATAAAAGAAGGAGATTCTTTTTTTATAATTAGTTGTTAAACGTCAGAACTATTTCTTTTTTTAATCTTTGAATTCTCAGCATTAAGTACAGTACCTCATATACAGAAATTTAATCAAGAGAAAAAGTGAAAAGAGAGATTATAAAAAAGAAAGAAAGGAAGGAAAGAAAGGAGGGGAAAATGTGGTTTGGAATTGTTACGGAAGAACCTTAGCATTAACTTCAGTGCTTTGGGGATATGTGCAGATGGATACAAATCAAACCATTTCTTGCCACCTCTTCATTTCTTGCAAAGTTTTCTTGTTGGGGCTGTTCCCCTACCTCTAGGATTCCCTCACTTTGCACTTGCAGCCATCAATCCAAACACAGACTGTTCACCTCTATCCCATTCTCTTAAAACAATAATGATAATAATAATGATGTTTGTCCTTCATTTTCTTTTTTAAATTTTTATTTAGACAATGGGGTTAAGTGACTTGCCCAAGGTCACACAGCTAGGCAATTCTTAAGTGTCTGAGGCTGAATTTGAACTCAGGTCCTCCCAACTCCAGGGCTAGTGCTCTATGCACTGCAGCACCTAGTTGCCCCTGTCTTTCATTTTTGAAAGACTATGATATCAAGGAGGTGCTGTCATGACAAGCACATGAATTGAATTTGAGTGAGGGGGGACTGTGCTGAGTCCCCAACCTCACTTTCTCCTCTAGGGCCATCTGGATCCAGTGGTCAGACATGAATCAGAAGGACTGGAAATAGCCCTGGATGTGAGGCAGCCAGGGTTGAGTGATCTGCCCAAGGTCACACAGATAGTAAGAGTCAAGTGTCTGAGGCTAGATTGGAACTCCCATTCTCTCGACTCCAAGGCCAGTGCTCTGCCCATTGCACGACCAACTGCCCTTTCTTCAAGAACGGAAGGATTCAATCTTCAAGAAGGAACAAAAACCATGTTGGGAGTGGGAACCCATGAGCAAAAGCAAACCAATGTCCTTGTATCCGGACTGGGCTACTTGATTTACTTCTTGATATGAAGATCAAGAATGATGGGAAATTCATGTCTGAAGCGGGAGGCAATGGTTATTGTAAGTAACCCCTCCAAGACCCGCTGGAGGATGCCTGGGTCCAGCCCACATCAAGTAGAATAACCTAACTTTGTGGATCAGGGTTGAGTCTGGTCCTCAGGCCACAAAGCCAGTGGCACAGTTGTGGGGAGCCCAGGACCAGCCAGAGCTCTCTGGAGGGGGGTGAACCAGGGCCTTTGAGCAGGTGTCTGCTCTGTGGGTGTCCCTGGGAATCGTTTCACGATGTTCTATGATGCGCTGAAGGACTTGGGCAGTGATGTTGATATGGTACAAGGTCAGGTTTGACGACACGTTCGGAGCCCTCACTTGGGAGGGAACACGGCTTGAGCAATGCCTGGATCAACTCCAAGGATGATAAGGAGCGGCCCCTCCAAGATATTTGCAAAAAACTTTCCAACTTTATTATAATAATGTATAATTGTTGCTGTTGTTTGTCCTTCATCCTTGAAGAGGACCATGACATCAGGGAGGGGAAGCCGTGACATGCAAGAGAAGTGGGTTGAAGGGAGGAGAGGTTGTGCAAGGTCACGCAAAATATAGGGGAGCCAGGATGGAGGAGGGCAGGACTAAGGTCCGGGGCCTGCACGTGGGATTCGCCCTACACCAACGGGAAGGGGAGACCGACCAAAGGAATGCAGAATGAGTGAAAACCAGGTCAAGAGCCAGAGGCTGCCCCAAGTAACAGAAACACAAGTGCAGAGCAACCATGACTGGTTCAACAGAGACTCCTCCACATGGAGCAGGAGGGAGAATGGGTTTTGGCTAGGCTAATACAATTTACCCCATAATGAGACACACATTGGTGTTTTTATGAAAATAGTTTTCACCTGGTGGGCCCCCTGAAAGGTCTCAGGTACCCCTAAGATAATTCAGACCACGCTTTGAGAATTGCTCATTTTAAAGAGGAAGCCTGGAAAAGTAAAATGACTTATCCAAGTCATCACAGAGAGAAGCAGAAACAAGGTTTGCACTCAAGTCCTTTGATCCCACATCGAGCATTCTGTCCCCTGCCTTATATTGTTGTCATGTGAGGGAAGACTGAGGCTCGGAGGTGTCAAGGAAAAAGGGTATAAGATGTTGAATAAGGGGTCCTATGTCCAGATAGAAAATTGATCTCAAGCTATAATTGACCAACATTCCTCTTAGTTTAAAAAAAAATGAGGACCGTTAGGTGGTGCAGTGGATGGAGCACCGGCCCTGGAGGCAGGAGAACCTGAGTTCAAATCCAGCCTCAAACACTTAATAATTACCTAGCTCTGTGACCTTGGGCAAGCCACTTAACGCCATTGTCTTGCCAAAAAAAAAATCTTAACCCCCCCCCATGAAGTCTACTGATTATTCCACTTTGACTTCAGCCATTTCCAGATACTGATCTCTCTCCCTTCTTCCCCACCCCCCAACATGATGAGCCCTCCTTTGTAACAAAGAACAATCAACAAAAATAAAGTGACATCATCAACATGCCTCCCAATACTGCCCCCCAGTAGTCCCCCACCTTTCCAGCAAATGTTGGGAGAAATGTTTCCTCATTTCTTTTCTTGGACTCAATATTCACTTTCATTGTAGAAATCTTCTCCAGAACATGATTATAGTCATTTTGGTCCTGGTTCTGCCTAACTCTCTCTCTCTCTATTATCAGGCACATTTTCTTATTTTCCTCTGAATCCCTCTCCTTCAAAATTTCCTGTAGAACAAATAATATTTCAAAATCTTGATTCAAATCCTTCTTCACTTGGCAGTTAGGTGACCTTGGGTAATATCCTTCCGCCTTATGAGAGGAAGGTAGTTTATCCTATGTATATGTCACAATTTGTCCAACCCGTCTCCAGTGGATGATCACTCATTTTATTTTTCAGTTCTGTGTTTACCACCACCACCATCGCCACCACCACCGCCACCGCCGCCACCACCGCCACAACACTACTCCTGCTACTGCTACTACTACTACTACTACTACTACTACTATTACTACTACTACTATACTGCCAGTACTACTACTGCAAGTATTACCATGATTTTTACTATTACCATATTACTACTACCACCACCACTGCCACCACCACCACCACCACCACCACCACCACTACTACTACTACTACCTAACCATTATATATAGCATTTTAAGGTTTTTCAACATTAATCTGTTAATTAATATTAATTCATCTGATCCTCACACCAACCTTGGCAGGTAGATACTATAATTATTCCTTTTTTACAGATGGGTTAACTGAAGCAAAGAGAGGTTAAATGATTGACCCAGGGGTTCTAACCATTGTGCCACCATTTTTCACAAAAAGCATGCATAGTATCTGGAAATATGGGAAAAGACGCAGAGCAAAGAAAGGATAACTGCTGATGATATCAACAGAGAAAGCAGAGTTCTTCCAAATCTCTTTTAGTTTCTCTTTTTTTTCCTCATAAAAAAAATGAGCTCACTACTTACTAAGTAAGGTGATAGTGAGAGATCAGACATCTGTCCTTGGTAAGTACAAGTCATCTAGCCCAGAGAACCCATATCCTAGCTTCCTGAAGGGACCAGTAGATGTGACTGAAATCCCACCTTCCTAGTGATCTGTTAATATCTTCTATTAATTTTACATACAGCTTGCTTTGTTTATATTTGATTGATGTTGGCCCCCATTAGATTGTAAGCTTCTTGAGGGCAGGGATTGTCCTTTGTCTTCTTCTGTATTCCCATAGCACCTTGCAAATAGTTTGTAAACATTTAATATTATTTATTGATTGATTGATTGACTGTGAAGCCACTGTCAGGGACCATGGTGAAAGATCATAGTAGTTGGGCTAGGTGCTAAAGAAATAGAGGACAAATATCTTTTTGATGTTCATTTGCCAGTCATAGGTTCAGACACTTGACTTTCATCCCTGGCAAAATTCTAGAGCTGCTTATTAAAGAGATGCTTAATGAGCATCTAGATAAGGAAGCAGAGATCCCAAGGAGCTATCTCAGTTTGAGAAGAGCAAATCACACCAGACTAGCTTCATTTTCTTTTCTTTTTTGTTTTAGATTAGGGAATTGTGTTAAATTTAGTTTACCTGGATTTTATCAAAGAACTCAACAAAATCTCTCTTGCTATTTTTGTGGAAAATGGAGAATAGATGGAGGCTAGATATTAGTTCATTTAGAGATTCAAATGGGCACATCAGAAGAATTCATTGCCCACTCTCAAAGACCTTATGATCCCCAGCCAAAATCAATGTCTATATATTAACAGAAAAATAAATATTATATATGTAAGAAAGATGAATTTATTTACACATATATGTGTGTATGTATATGTATATGACACAGAGTCAAGCCTGGAGTCAGGAAGACCTGAATTCAAATGTGACCTCGACACTTAGTAGCTGTGTGAACCTGGGCAAGTCACTTAAACCCATTTGCCCCAACTTCCCCACTGTAAAATGAGTTAAAATGGCAAAACCACTTCAGTTTTCTCTGCCAAGAAAACCGCAAATGGGATCACAAGGAATTGAACATGACTGAAACCAGTGGACCACAATAATAAATGAAATACTGTTTGTCTCAGTTTCCTCATCTGTAAAATGAACTGGGGAAGGAAGTGACAAAACAACTCGTTATCTTTGCCAAGAAAACTCCAAAGTATTTCCTAAAGAGTTGGAAATGGCCGAACTAAAGAAACAAACGAAATACAAGGCGATAGGGAGCCAGTACAGTTTATTGAGCTAGACAATAACTTGACCAGACAGGTTTTTAGACTTAGAAATATCAATTTGGAAACCATGGGAAGCATGTCTGAGAGAGGAAAACCCATCAAGTAGCTTTTGTCTTAGTTATCAGCTACTGGTAACTGTTAACAAATCAGGTAAAAAGAAAAGTGTCCTAGTAATGAGCTCTAGGAGAGCTAGAAATGACCCGGCTTCCCGGCAGCTAACATCCTCCTTCAAAGAGTCCAAGAAAAGGCGGAAAAGTCTTGTTGGGTTTGTTGTGCAGGGATTTCTTTGCAGGTTGGAATAGAAAGAGATGACCAGTGAGGTCAAGAAATGAAATCGCAGTTATCTAACAAGTGCTTACCATGTGGCCAGCATTGGGGAAATAGCATCTTATATTTTATTAGGTCTCATCCAACTTCAACGTCTATGAATCTCTTATTTAGTCTGTGATTACTATTGTTCTGGTTGTAAGCAGAGACATGAACAAATTACGTTTCTCACTTGATTGTCCTTGGGGTTTTTTGGGCCTGTTTTCTTTGGCAACATGGTTGATATGGGAATATGATTTAATATGATTACACATTTATAATCGATATCTTGCCTACTCATGGAGGGGGCAGGGAAGGAAGGAATTTGAAAGTCAAAATTTAAAAAAAATCAAGGTTAAAAATCTTTTTTTTATATAGCTAGGATATATTTAATAAAATAAGTAAAATATATTTAAAAGAAACTACAGTCATAAATATGGATTATAGTAAATTCAGTTGCAGAAATTGACTAGAAGACAGCTGACCCCAGTTGGATATAAGACATCCACAAGACAGACTGGCTTCAGCCCATCAGAAGAGTCAAAAGCCACCCCCCCAGACTCCCCCAGATTCAGAGAAGGCCGTAGAAAGTAGAAAGCGAAATAATATAAGGAAGCAGACTTTGGGGGCAGCTCAGACACTTAATAATGACCTAGCTGTGTGGTCTTGGGCAAGCCACTTAACCCCATTGCCTAGCAAAAACCTAACCAAAAAAAGCCGTCTTTGAAGAGGGAAGAGATCCTCAGGGGTGACACATTCAGGGAAAGGGGCTTGAGACCCCGTCACCATAGGGAGGGACTGTGTTCCTCAAAAACCAGCTTACTGTAAAATAATCCAGATTACTCTGTCCTAGTTATGTTTTTGAGAAGTAGAAGTTATAACCACCATTCTCTAAGAACTTTTCATCTGGAAAGGAAAATAATACATTCATATAAAAATGTGTTTCATACCCAAGAATCTGTTTCTCATCATCAAAAACTTATGATTTCGCTGGTATGGGAATGCCCTTCACTTATGTAGATTGTGAGAGCAGCCAGAAGACCAGGGAAATTAAGAATCACCAATCTAGTAATTATCAAAGGCAGGAATTGAATCCAAGGTTTCTTGACTGTCAAGCATCCTGTCAATGTGGGTCCTCTTTTGTGCGGTCCAGGTTATCAGTACTATAGGGGTCAAGCAAGAGAAATCTGAAAACTGGAGCAATCAAGGAATGGCCTCTTGATAGAAAAGGGGCTTTAAAATTGGGATATAATTTAGGTAGAAGAAGTTTATGATTAAGAGAGCTGCTTCAGAATCAGAAAGACTGGAAATCCAGTCTCACTTTGAAACATATTGGCTGTGAGATTCTGAGCAAGTCCCTTAAGCTATCAGGGTCCCCAGGCAATTTTCTGAGATCATAAATTGCATAAGGAGATGTCCATTTACATTTGTCAAAGAACCCTCCTCATTAGAATTCCTAAGAAATCACAGGAAGACAGTATGAAGTCAGGAAGAGCATATTGTAATAAGGAACCATAAACCAAAATTCCTAAATCACAAGTCTGAACATCTCTCTATATTTGTCAGTGAAAACTCTTCTCCATTTGGCTCTAAACTGTCTTTCAAGATTGTATATGGAAGGGATCTCATTGGAAAAATAAAGTTAAGTAGGGTGGGGGCCTATTTTTGGGGAAGGAAATGGCAAACCATTCTAGTATCTTTGCCAAGAAAACCCCAAATGGGGTCAGAAAGAGTCAGACACCATAGAAAAAACTGAATATCCATGTGGGGGCCAATATCCTTATATTATATATATTATATCTGATGAGGGTAGGCCAGAGGTCAGTGGTCGGCTGTCTCCCAAATGTTGGGCATTAGTCATAGAGGGAGAGAAAAGATTGAGAAGAGTCTAAGAAGACCCTGTATCACCACTTCAAAAAAAGAAAAACTCAAAACGAACGTCCTTCGGATCAGTAGTAACATTTCTGCATAAATATTACAGAATTTTGAAATCATTTTGGTTTTTAAAAAGTGAATCCAAAAAGTGTTGAAAATCTTGGTCTAGAAATAACACCTTTCATAATTACTTGCAATAATCAGGATGGATTTTATTTAAGGTAACAGGGAAAATGTGTTCTTACTGTACAATTTGCATTTTTTAAAAATAACTACTGACTGGCAATGTCCTCAACTGGGAAATTGCAGAGACAAATACTCTCCCTGCAGTGACCTTGCTTCAGACACCTGAGATCCTCATGGGAAATTGGAATGGACAGCCTCAGTTTCCTTTTATTATCCCACCCTACTAGGTGGCTTTCTTACACTTGGCCCTCCCATCTCTCTGCCTGGAATACTCTTCCTCCCCGCCTCTAGCTTCTGATAAGACTCAGTTCATAGTCCTCATTTCACAGGAGATCTTGGCTGATAGTCATCCCTCTCCCCCTCCCCAACCCTTTGCTTCCCTCTTGTGTCTCAGGTGGAGTGGTCTGCCTCCTTGCTAAATCTGCTAAACGTTCAGCTTTGAGTTTTCCTCCTATCTATTTTATCTCTATCTAGTTATGTTCATGTTTCTTCTCCCTTAGAATGGAAGCTGCTCGAGGGCAGGGACTAATGTTTTGCTTTTTCTTTGTATTTCTAGCCCTTACTTAGCAGAGTGACTAGCACTTAGAATTTAATAGCTGTTTGTTGATTGACTTATTGTAAAATGAAAGTCGATAAGTTCCATATAACTACATTCAAGCCAGATTGAGGGCTGGGTCTGGAGTCAGGAAGACTCCTTTTCCTAAATTCAAATCTGGCCACAGACACTTACTAGCTTTGAGACCCCCAGGCAAGTCACCCAATCTGCCTCAGTTTCTTCCTCTGTAAAACAAACAGGAGAAGGGAATTGGACAGGACTGAACAACAACACCGACCCAGTGGACTACTCTCAGGTTTAAAAGAGATAGTAGGTGTAAAATGAGTTGAAAATCTTAAAACATAATGTAAGAGTCAATTATTATTGTATTTTCCTTGAAGCATTTAATACCCAGTGAATGATGGGGGAGAGAAGGTTTCCTGCCAACTTTGGGGCCAAGGATGAGCTGGTAACATCTTGTGTGCTTTCAAAAACATCGTGGACTTAAGATAAAAAGAATGGCATTGTGTAACTGTAGAAATAACCAAGCCCAGTGATGGTATGTGAGGGTTTTGTTGCCTCCTGAAGCTAAGGAGGACACCAATCTCATGATAACTGATGTAAAGAAAGTTATGAGGTGGATTTACAAGATGAGTATGTTGAATTAGCTGAATTGTGTTTGAGATATCAATGGTTTTCCATACAAGCTGTCATCTCCTTACTTTGTATTACTGGATCAGACAAATAGCTTGATAAAAATGTTTATGGACAAATTTACGACCTATCTTGTCCAAGATAATATTGTAACACTAGTAAGTTGATAAGTATGTTCTGTAAAGGGTAGTGGAATGGGGAGTTAGACAGTAAGATTCAGAGTCAGGGGAGACATGTTCAGATCCTGGCTTTGCATATCACTAGACGTGGGGTTATGGGATTGACACCATCGCCATCCTAAGTTTAGAGATGGAAGGCCCTTAGAGATCATTACAGCAAATTAATCCAAGCATCTTTTCCCAAACCCCTCATTTTATATGAAGAAAGTGAGTTCCAGAGAAAGGAAGAGACTTGCCCAAGATCCCACAGGTAGCAATCCACAAAATTGTGATTTGAACTGGGGTCCAGGGCAGTTAGCCTGGAGTCTAGAAGACTCATCTTCCTGAGTTCAAATCTGGCCTCACACATTGGGCAAGACATGGAATTCTTTTAAATCTCAGTTTCCCCATCTGTAAAATGAGCTAGAGAAGGAAAATGGCAAACCACTCCAGTATCTTTGCCAAGAAAAGCTCAAATGGGGTCACAGAGAGTCACACAACTGAAAACTCACTGAACAACAACCAGTGCTCAAGTCATTTTCTAAACTTCTATTTCTTTATATGAACAAGATTAATAATGATGTAATAGTAATAATATGATAATAGCACCTATTTCAAAGAATTGTCAGTCTGAAACAAAATAGGTAAAATACATTTTGTGAATATACAGTAGGCTTTTAATAAATGCATGCAAGAGAATCAGTATTACATGGTGAATTACATGTTGGCCTCAGAATCAGAAAGACATAAGATGAAGTCTTATCATTGACACCTCTGTCTGTGTGACCCTGGACAAATCACTTAACTTGTCAGCCAGCTAGGAAATTCTTCAAGATGCTCAGTTTCATTGGCCAAGGGAGTTCCTACACAATTAAAATCACAAGTTTGCTCCCTAACCCATGTCCTAAAGCACCTTGTAAGCTTTCAAGTAATAGATAAATGTCCTACCATGGTCTAGAAAGAGTTTCCCAGCCCCAATCCCCTCATTTTGGAGATGAGAAAAATGATGTATAAAGAAGTTAATTAAACTTGGCCAAGATCCACAAGTCAAAATGTCACAGGCAGAATTTGAATTCAAGGTCTCTGATGTCACTTTTTTTGGCTTCAGAAGAAATCTTATTAGGATGGGTCAGCATACTTTAATCTGCACACTCTGCATCTTAATCTATGGGTTCTTGGTACATACAAAGTGCGTAATAAAAATGACATTAGCCCTGTCTCTTGTTGTAAAACTGATTTACGAAAACTCAAAGTAGAATTTTATATTTATCTGTTAGATTTTCTCTTAATAGCTTTGACCCAAGGTTCTATCTTGTCAAAATCCTTTTTGATTTCTGTTCTTTTGTCTGCTGGGTAACCTATCATCCTCAGCTTAGAGTCATCTGCAATTTGTCAGAAAATACACATATTTATCCTTATGGAAACCCTTGATCATATTCACTAAATATGTATTATAAACCAGCTATCATGGTGGATGTTGATGATGAACAGACAAAAGTAAAACATGTCCTGCCCTCACAGAGCTTATATTCTACTGAGGGAGAGAAAACTTACATATAATTATATATAAAATAGATAGTCAATAGAAAGTGGATCAGAAAGAGCCTCTTAGTAAGGGTGGAATTTGAGCAGTCTTGGTGCAACCTTAATCCTGGTTGTCACCTGGGTTTATAATCTAGATGTCATTCTCAACATCTCTCCATCTCACCTTCTCAACTGCTCTCCTTACAGTCCATCAGTTGTCTTTTCTACCTTCAAGACCTCCCTCATGTATTCTTCCTTCTTCCTTCTTCCACTGCCTTCCTCACCCTTTTGGGTTGATCTCCCAATGATAAGTCTCTCCTTGCTCCTATCCATCCTGTCCTCGACTGCCTAATTACCTTCCTAAAATGCAGGTCTGACCATGTCTTTCCTGTTCAACTAATTCCAGTGACTCCCTATTGCCTTAAGGATCAAATAGAAAAATCTCCTGACTCTTATAACCCTTTGTAAACTACCTTTCTAATCATCTTGCACCTTCTTTCCTTCCACGTGCCTTATGATCCAGGGACAGCAGCTTCCTTGCTCCATCTCCCACCTCCTCGTAGTATTATTAACAGTAGGTTCTTAATAAATGCTAGCTGATTGATTGGCTGGGCTTGGCTCACATCCTGGAGCTGCAGGTTTCCTCTTGCTCCCCATGGTCTTTGTATATACTTTTCTGTGTTCAGATTATCCATTAGAATGTAGACTCCTTGCGAGGCCATTTTATCCTTTTCTTTGTGTCCTTTGTGTTGATTAGGATTTGAGAGACATCATCCACTTTTTGCTTTTTCTGATAAACCCAAGGCAACATGGGGAGCCATAGACTTCCCTATATAATTGGCACAGTTCTATTCAATAAGCCTGAATGAGAAGTTGCTATTGAATCGACCTCTGGGAAGCCAAGGCAAACCAGTTCACAAAAGTTTCTTAAGAATTCTTATATGATCAGCACTGCTAATAAAAACAAATATCCATCTATTATACTGAGGTTGGAGGAGTACTTTCCATTTCTTATCTTATTTGATCTCTACAACAGGCACTGGGAGGTTGGCGATGGACATTACATCATCTCTCTTATCATTGGTCAACTGAAGCTCAGATGGGTAAATGTGTCTGGATTATAGTCACATCGCTAGTATAGACCCAGGCTTGAACCTCAGTCTTCTGGACATGAGGCAAGTTCACTTTCCATTCCAGCACGCTTGAATGGATCATCCGCCACGTTCCAGTTGGCCCTGTCAACTGTCTCAACTATGTTGCCACTAGGCCCCTCATTACTGGACACAAGACACTATGCCGAGCACTGGAAGTAAAAAGAGAAATAAGAGTCCCCGACCTCAAGGATCTCACCATCTGTGCTGTCAGTCATCTAAGAAAGATCATCTGGATGATCCAATGGATAATACTCTGGACCTGGAGCCAAGAAGACCTGAGTTCAAATTCATCCATAGACTCTGGTCATGTAATCCTAGAAGTCGCTTAACCTCTGTTTGCCTCAGTCTTCTCATTTGTAAAATGAGTATAATAACAATATCTACCTCCCAACTGTAGTGAGGATCCAATGAGTAATATTTGTAAAGAATTCAGTTGTGTCAGCACAGTCTGAAGCGCTGGTCTGAGGTGAGGAGGATGTGAGCTCAATCTGACCTCAGATGAGTACTGGCTGTGTGACTTGGGAAAGTCATTTAACCTTGATTGCCTCACATCCAGGGCCATCTCTAGTCATCCTGATTCCTATCTGACCACTGGACTCAGATGATTTGGGAGGAGAAAGTGAGATTGGTGATTTAGCTCAGCCCCCTCTCACTCAAATCCCATTCATGTGCATGTTATAGCATCACTTCCCTAATGCCATGGTCTTCTTCGAGAATGAAGGACAAACATTATATAAATATTAGCTGTTAGTAATTATTGAGAAATGGCTGAAAACATGGTATCATCGGATCCTTTCCCCTGTATCTTTCTGCCTCTGTGACTTTAAGAATATTACTTTACCCTTTCCAGGACTTAGTTTCCTCTTTCCTAAAACAAATGGGTTGGATAAGACAGCCTCCAAGATCTTTTTCAGTTCTTGATTTATGATGCTTTGGAATCAATATTTTTTCCTTGTGTAGTCACTCTGTAAGTCAAGGGCAGAGATATTAAAAAAAAATTTTTTAAAGTCTTGTCTCTCGAAAGTTGTACCATCTATTAGCACATCTTGCCCTGTCGGCGACTTTGGGGAGATTATCTGGCTGACTATTTCAAAGAACCTTGAAGCTCTAAGGGGGGGAAAGCCAGAATATAATTGATCAGAGAGAGCTCCATGTTTGTCTTCCCCCTTCCCGCTCATGGGTCTCATTGCGGGA
Organism: Macrotis lagotis; assembly: GCF_037893015.1. NCBI lineage: Eukaryota > Metazoa > Chordata > Mammalia > Peramelemorphia > Peramelidae > Macrotis > Macrotis lagotis. The sequence continues at coordinate 32,409,721 of NC_133663.1, read as the reverse complement.
ATTGGCGGTGGGGATGGGGGCGGGAATGTTGCAATTTGCTGCAATTGGGAAAATGTTGCAATCAGATAAATATTAACTTTCGAGTCATTGGTGTACATATTTTTAGAATTATGAAAAACATATGTGCCCCATATTGTCAGAGGTGTCACTGGGTTCTTTTTACTTGGAAGTGTTTGAGTAGGGAGTGGAGGCACTATAGCCAGAAATGATTGCGAAGTGAAAAACAAAAAAGCATCGATGAAACTTATTTTTTAAAGAAATTACATATTTTTGTTTCCTTCAAAGGGAGTCTTTTGTTAAAAAAACAATATTATCACTAACAAAAGGATACATGCCTTTGATCTTGTTAAAGGAAAACTCTCCATCACTGGGCTACCATTGCATTATTCTGCAAGGTCTTTCTGCAAACATGATACTTTCTTATTTGTTCCTAGATTAGATTGAATGAATGGTCAGAGACAGTAACAAAACTTTGTTTTATTAACTCACACCGGCCAGCAACAGTTCTCAGGAGCAGCCAGGATCTATGCCTTTTTCACACAGATAGGACTTAGTTTCATGGAACCAACAATGTCCAAAATAACACTTTTTATGAGAGCAAAGAATTGGGGGCGGGGGGAGAGGGGGGAGGAGAGGAAAGATGAGAAAACAGAGTACCCATGGATGGGTTGAACAAATTGTGCAATATAAATGTTATGGAATATTAGCAAACATTTGAGAGACACAAGGGAAGATTTTGAGAACTGATACCAAAGTGATATAAATAGAACCAAGAGGAAAATAAAAATGATGATAACAATAATGCACATCAAAAGAATAGTAAAGGGCGGCTAGGTGGTGTCGTGGCTAAAGCACCGGCCCTGGAGTCAGGAGTACCTGGGTTCAAATCCAGTCTCAGACACTTAATAATTACCTAGCTGTGTGGCCTTGGGCAAGACACTTAACCCCACTGCCTTGCAAAAACAAACAAACAAACAAACAAACCTAAAAAAAAATAGTAAAAAGAAGTTAAAGGGTGAGAAATTCTAAAGATCAATCATGGTCCTAATGAACAAATGATGAAATAGATTTCATTTTTTTAAAAGATAAATGGGGGATGCTGGGTGCAAAATATTGTATACTTGATTAGTTCTAGTCCCTGTTTTTATTTTTTATAAGCTCTGCCTAAATAGAGGTTAGAATGGCTAAAAAAAAGATGTTATTAAAAATAGTGGAAAAACTTCTTTTTGCATAACAATTTGTTATGAAGTCATTTGTCCATTAGCAATGATTAGTGGAAGGGAAAGGTTGGAATTCATATTGGTTATGATCTCTCTACGGTAACAAATGATTTTTGGAGAATTTGGTACTGACAGTATCCAAGATTTAGGATCCAAGAAATACATTTAGAGAATCATGATGACATTTGACGTATGTGAAAGTGTTTCCTTTTCTAATTGGCAGGTAGTAGAGTTCCAGCATCTAACTCATAGACAGAACGTGTAAGAATCCCACACCTAGACACTGCTGTTGGCTTTTTCTCCAGATGCCAAGGAACACAGCTATTCTTGTGTAGGTGAAGTATCATTTGGAAATAGAACTCTGCTTCAGAATAGTAACTGTTCTTTTTAATCATGTATTTCTGCAAGAAATTCTGTGCCTTAAATATCACCATTAGACAATGGTTAGAATTGTAGGAATATATTAGATTGCACGCAAGTTATACTTTTTAGTGCAATACAAGCAATGAGAAAAAAATGATAAAATCCTTCTGTTTAGATGGAGGTAAGGGGTTAATTTTGGGGGTGTCCTGGACTTCATTGGTAATCTAGAGAAGTTTGAGGTTCCTTTCTCAGAATCATGTTTTTAAGCACATAAAATAAAACACAGGATTTCAAAAGAAACAATTTCTAGTAAAATGCAGTTATCAAAAAAATTTTTTAAACAAAGTTCATGGACTCCAGGTTAATAATCTCTTGTCAAGAGCTTCCATTGGGACTGAAACATCCAAACAATCCTTTTTGAAGTCCCTGAAATGAAGGTTGGAGCTGTCAGTTAGATATACTCAATAAAAGTGCCAAGGAATGATTTAAATATAAAGATTAAAGTATTCTCTTTTTTGTCCTTGAGTCTTTTTTTCTGAGGTAGGATTGAGTTGTTCTTTAGAATGGAGATGAAGAGAACATTAGAAAGTGACCTCATCCTTCTCCTTGGCTTTCCTCCTTTATGGCCAATGGATATTTTCTCCAGATTTAGCTTTGGGCCCCTTCTTTGCCAAGAAACTTTGCAATTGAGATTGGAAGTTTTTTGTTTTCACTTTTAACACTGATATTTTGCTCAGTGGAAGTTTCATAAGAGAGATTTGTTGCTTTTCAGTGCCCTAGTTCAGACTTATCTTTCTAGGATATCAATAACTCATTCCTCTTGCCCAAGCTGACAAAGCTTTCTACTGATAATTCTCTCTGGCTACCGGGATAAAGGCTCTAGAGAGTGGAGAATTTATCCACCTGAGGTGCTAAGTTCCGGTTGATAAAAATAGATTTATAGAGACATGACCTGTTTATGCAACCAGGAGATGAGACGTCTTCTCCAGATAGAACCAAAAAAAGTGCCCTGAGGAAGTATATGAAACTTTGATCCATCCTTCTTGCCTATGGGCAAGGCAAAGGGGGTTACATGTAAACAAATATGACCTATGTGTTAAAACTAAACTATACTTTCAACTTGCAGGGGCAAGGGGAAGACTGATTGAGCCACGTCAAACACAGGCTTGGGACTTAGCAGCTCTTCATCTCCATTGACCCTTTAATGCAGTCCTAGCCCTTAGAAGATTAAAATGGAACAAAACAAAAAAAAAATGGATGGAGTTTTAGATACCTCGTTATGAAAAACAGCAGCAAAGTCATAAGATCCTTGGAAGAAAAATCCACTTCACTGCTGATCCTGTTAATAAATTGTTTAAAATGCTACATTCCAATCAAATTTGCTAGCACCTCTTGTCTTGTAATCTCTGATGCTTTGATAAATTGTAAACATGGGGAGAAGTCATTGGAAAAGTCTTATAAGATTGAGGAAGATACCACTAGGCAGGTGTGGCAACAACCTTTCTATTTCCAATCATCTCCAGGGGTAATGGACACGGGCTTTGGGAAGATGCTCACGTCCATGGACATAAACCAGTCTCCTTGCTGTTACCCCAATTTCTTTGCATATTCAATAGCAACAATCTTGAGACCTCCTTCTAGCTATGGAATGATGCTGAGAAGAAATTCATTGATCCTAGGAAGAATGAATGAATGAGTGAATGAAAATGTATTTATTAAACACTAATTTATTAAGCAATTAGGGTCAGTGCTAATTGCTGGGGATTCAAATAGTTTAATGAGGAACTCGTCTTTCAATGGGGGAAAACATACATAAGGAGATTTCAGTTTCAAGTCAGGGGTCTTTGGGGTACAGAGGCAAAACAGGTAGTAATATATTTCACAAAGTTATTTAGACTGATAAAAACCTCATATAGGATAGATTTGGGGCTGGAAAGGATCATCTCGTTCTTTATTTTACAGAGGAAGAAAACAAGGCACCAGAAAATTCGTGACCTTTCCAGAGTTACCATGGAGTCCGAATTTGAACTGGTCTAAATCTAAAATTCTCTCCCCTCTGCCAGAGTACCCTTATAATCTTGTCAAGTCTCTCATTTTATAGTGTATAAAGGGGACTCCAAGAGGGAAAAGATGGGTGATTACAGTCAGGTGGTGTGTTGTATAAACTCTAGATGTGGAGTCAAAAAGATCTGAATGAAAATTCTAGCTCAAACACTTTCCAGCTGTGCCACCCGATTCAAGACACTTACATTTCTTTGCGTCCATCTGTTCATCTATAAAATGGGCGTAATAAAGTAACTACCTCCTATCGCTGTTGCGACAACACGGTGAGATTCAAAGAAGATAATGGCAGGGGAAGTTTTTAGGAAACCTAAAATCTCTCTATAAATCCTCACTATTGTCATTATTGAATATTATATTTTGGTTTTGAAAGTAAAAATCACAAAATAGCACAGGCACTTATCAGATGATACGGAAGTGCCTAGTAACATTGAACATCAATATTAACAAATTCAGTCTTTCTGGTTCCTCCACAGGCTGCTGCTCTTTGTTGAATTTTTGCAGAGAACAACCCTCACTCCTATATACATACCTACACCTGCTTCTGTCTTCCACATCCTTCCCCATCCAGGGATCTTCCACATTCACATCTTTGGAAGTCAATGAATTAACATTAACATTAATCCTACTTTGAGAATTTCACTGTTTCAGTTGATTAGACACCCTCTGAGGGCAGTGCAGGACAGATAAAATATAAGATCCTCCAGGTGAGACCACTTTCCTTCTTGTCTTTCCTTTCCACAGAACCCAAGCTGAGTTTCTGGCATATCATCAAGACTAAATAGATGTTTTTTTTTGATTGATTGACAGTGAAGTGAAGAAAGAATTGCTCTGGAACTGGATTCAGAGTTCTGAGTTTGAATTCTGCCCATACAACTGAGTTATAACCATCTATCCACACCAGAAGAATATTAGTATTTAAAAGATAGACCTTTGTTTCAGGAGGAAACTTGGGGTCAGTCAAAGAACCTTGCCATTTCATAAAGGCTATGCAGCCAACTCTCCCCTTCCTACCCGGTTTTGGGCCTAATTCATTGTTCATTTGCTACATGTTAATAAGAAATATACACATATGTAATGTTATTTATTATTGTTATTTTATTACTTATTATTCTTGCTTTATTATTAATGTTGCTTTATTATCTGTAGCAAGTAATATATTCTATGATGCATTATAATATATCATATAGAATATGTTATAATATAGAATACATAATATGATAGCTCATAGAAGAAGGAGGACCCAAATTCAATTTTTTGTGTGTGTGTGAGGCAATTGGGGTAGCTTCTCCATGGTCACACAGCTGGTAAATGTCTGAGACAGGATTTGAACTCTGGTCCTCCTGATTCCAGGAGGACCCCACCACTGAGTTGCCCCCTAAATTCAAATTTGACTTCAGACCCTGAAATGACATCTCCAGTGATCAACAAATGATGTAGGTATAATTGGAAATTGACTTATTTATAATAATCCATCCTAAAATATGGGAATAGCTTTTTTTTTTTCAATGTGGATTTAACATTTGGAACAAATTTTGACTGAATAGTTACCTAGAGCGATGTTTCCTAAAATGTGCTGTGAGGACCACAAATTTTGTATAGTTATCCAGGTACTATAATAAATCATGTGACTATTTCCTACAGATGAGAAAAATTGAGGCTCAGAGAAAGGTTAAGAGCTTTGCCTGTGGTCACACAGCTGGACAATTGGAGGCAATATTTGCCCCCTCAGTCTACCTGATTCTTTGTTCAATGCCCCTTCTGTTTATCAGCTTCCCCTTAGAGATTTAGTCTGAATGCTATGCCTAAAAGATCTTTTTCTATTTCCCCAGTTAGTCTCCCTTCATCCCAAATATTTGTATTAACAGCAACAACTATTTAGTTTTTATCCTTGGATATACTGTATCTCATAAAGGTCCTGGTATACAGTAGGTAGCTAACAAATGCTTGATGATTAAGATTGAAATGAATTGAACCCTAAGCATGGATGCCTTGGTTTCTCAGCCACCAGCATCCAGGTCCATAGTCACCTTGGGCAGTCGTTCCTCTAGGAAATGGCATTATCTGCGGGACCTTCTTGTTTATTTCCAAGTCCTGAATTGTGGCTCATCCTGCCCAGAATGACTCTATCATTCCTGTAGTGATTACAGATAAAATGAAAAGCAGATCGGAAAGACCAGAGACTCCCTTAGAGGTCTGAATGGGATTTGGATTCAGTACCTAAGTAAAGAAGGGAGAGGGAGACAGCACTGCACAGGATGTGCTCGCCAGCTTCTTGGCAGCAGCCTGGCCTTTCTGGATCAGGTTTAATCAATAGTGACACTGTTCAGTTGAATTTGGATGCCTTACCTAGACTTCAAAAAACAAAACCAAAAACCAACCTAATCTTGTATAAAAGGATACAGGATGATTCCCTGTTCTGCTTTTCTTTCTTTCACTTTCCCTCTTTTTCCTTCCTTCCTTTCTCTTTCTCTCTCTATTGTTCTTCCTTCATTTCTTTCTTTCTTTCTTTCTTTCTTTCTTTCTTTCTTTCTTTCTTTTTTCTTTCTTTCTTTCTTCCTTCCTCTCTCTCTCTCTCTCTCTCTCTCTCTCTTTCTTTTTTTCCCTATGGTTCCTGTATTTGGCTTGAATGACATTATTAAACTATTTCCTGGAATGTCAAGGGCCTCAATTGTCCTGTCAAGAGAGATTCTTATTTCAGGGGCTGTAGGGAAGTTTGTGTGTGTGTGTGTGTGTGTGTGTGTGTGTGTGTGTGTGTGTGTGTGTAACAGAGAGAGACAGAGATAGAGAGACAGAGACAGAGAGAAAGACAGAGAGACAGAGACAAAGACAGAGACAGAGACAGAGAGACAGATAGAGAGATAGAGAGGTTGTGCATTGGCAGAAATTCAGCACATCTGAGATAATTTACAGAAGTCCAACGAGAGTGATCTGTAGCTCAAGAAAGGTTTTCAAGACTGCATGATGGCCCTGTGTAAGAATGTCCTTTGGGGTTGGGGGAGATGGAAGAGGTTTTCTTCTCCCCCCCCCTTTCCTCAACCTCATTTCAGAGCAGCTTAGCCCCTAGGCTAACGTGTCCACATGCTGACCATCCTCACTTCTGTGGCTGTCGATCTCATTAGCCAAGAGGGTCAGCCGTCTGCATGGCTGGAAACTGGTTATTTCAAAGCAAGGTAGGGCCTCAGACCTTCCTGCTGGAAAAAGTACATTCCTTTATTTTCTCTCTTGGCTTTACTGAAGGAACAGCCAAGGGGAGTCAGCTATTTGGCTTTTGCCTGTGGTCAAAGGCAGACTTAGATTTCTTCTTTCTAGTTTATGAACACAATTCCATCTCCTCTTTGGAATTAGTTTTAGCTGCCCATATCTGACCCTCAGTGTTAACCCAATAGATGCAATACTGGTCCCACTTGTCTGTGCCCACCATAGTGTGGGCACTGGGATGCTGGGAAGGAGGCCAGACTCTGGGATTTGAATGAGAATCCTGACTCTGCTGGTCAGTAATTTATAGGCCCTCAATCAAGTCATCTTATTATTGGAGAATGAGGATAATGGTGTTTATTCTCATTGCCTCGCACAATTATCAGGAGGAAAATGCAGTCAAAAAATGCTAACAAGAGTAATTGACTATAAAATTTGCTACTTTTCTTCTTATTTAAAACAATGGGGTTTTATGTGACTTGAATAAGGCCATACAGCTAGGCAATTACTAAGTGCCTGAGGCAGGATTTGAACTCAGGTCCACCTGACTCCAGGGCTGGTGCTCTATCCACTGCACCACCTAGCTGCCCCAAAACATACTATTAATAAAGTAATTTTACTGTAAAATTTACTACTAATAGTAATTTTACTATTTAATTTTATTATAAGAACTTACTATTAATAAAATAATTTTACTATAAAATTTACTACTAATAGTAATTTTACTATAAAACTTACTACTAATAATAGTGATTTTACCATTTGGTTTTACAATAAACATTTACTACTAGCAATAGTAATCTTACCATTTAATTTTACTATAAAAACTTACTATTAATAAAGTAATTTTGCTATAAAATTGACTACTCATAATAATTTGATTATAAAAATTACAAACAATAGTAATTTTACCATTTAGTGTTACAATAAAAATTTACTACTAGTAATAACAATTGACCATTAAATTTTGCTATAAAAATTAATATCTACAACAGGAATTTTACTACAAAAATTTACTACTGCCAATAATAATTTTACCATTTAATTTTACTATAAAATTTACTACTAGCAAAAGTAATTTGTTTTTACTGTAAAAATGTACTGCTAACACTAATCATTTTACCATTTAATTTTACTATGAAAATTTACTACTCCTAATAGTAATTTTACTATAAATTTACTAACTAGTAGTAATTTTACTATAAAAATGCACTGTTAATAATAGTAATTTTGTGATTAAAATTTACTACTATCAACAGTAAATTTATAAAAATTTACTATTAATAATAACTTTCCTCTTAAGTTTACGACTAACAATAGTAATTGTTATAAAAAATGCTGCTGAAAATAGTAATTTTACCATCTAATTTTGCTTCTAATGAAAGTAATTTTCTATTAAAATTTATCATCAATAATAGTAATTTTACTATTTAATTTTCTTGCATATATTTACTACTAATAATAGTAATATAGCACTTTTACGTAGTGACATGTATTAAATAATTTGTTCTAATAATTTATTATTGTTTACATATGTTTACTATTATTTTCTATTTGCTTATTACTTACAGTAATTTACTATTACCTCATTTGATCCTCATAACAATACTGGGAGTAGGTGCTATTGTTAATCCCATTTTACAAATAAGATAATGAAAGGAAGAGAGAGGTTAAGTGACTTACCCGGAGTTCATATTTGGACTTCCTGACTCCAAGTCCAATTGTAGCCCAATTATCCTACACATCTCTGATTTGAAAAAAGAAAAGAAAAGGAAGAGTTGAGAATTAGTTAAGATCTATATTATCCCTTCCTTTTACGCCTTAAGAAATTGGGGTACAAAGCCTAAGTGGCAAGACATGGCCAAGCTTGACTTTGGTCTCAGAGCTTTTCATTTTTGTCTGAAGACTTACATGGACGCTTCTGATGTTCTCTTGGGTGAAGGACTCCCAGGTGCACTCTGTCTCTTGGCTGCTTGGCCAGCCTTGCTTCTTTCTTATCCTCCTTCTCTATGTACAAATGTGGAGCTCTAGGCTCATCGATCCTGTGTTAGAAGGAACCTTAATAGACCTGATGCCATCTCCTTTCTCTACAGTCTTTCTTAGCAATCTTACTCATTGCTAGCCTAGGGAACAGTTAATCATCCAGATGGGTTAGAACCTGGAACATATGATAAAGTTGGCTCCAGGCAAGTTGAGAAAGATCTTAAACAAGGGACAAGGGAATTGATATTTTGTACTCAAGACAGAGGGGAGCAGATGAAGGCTTTTGAGCAGGGGGAAAAGAAGGGAAAGAGAATTGAGTAAGTATTTCTAAAGGGTCAACTATGTGTTGGACAGCTCAGGGTTGTCAGGAAGACGGGTTCAAACTCAGACTCCGACTCTTGTTTGTCTTAGTTCCTCCCCTACAAAATGGAGAAGGAAATGACAAACCACATTAGTACTTTTACCAAAAACATCTCCAAATGGGGTCACAAAGAATAGAGCATGACTGAGCAACATGAACGAGACATTTTACTAAACATTCCCAAATGTTGTCCCATTGGAGTGGAGAATGATAGGATCAGTTGTGGGTATCAGAAAGATTATTTTGGTAGCAATGTGAAGAGTCACAAAGAGACACAGGCAGAATGAATTTACAGGGTGGCCCCTGTAGGCAAAAGAAAACAAGGAAGAAAAACATCTGATCTCTGATAGATGAGATGGCCAGTCACAATTTCAAAAGACTGTCAGAGAAACAAAACCTCCCTCTCTTCGGCAGAGAGGTCAGTCAGTAAGCATTGATTAAGTACCTACCATGTAGAGTGATGAGGGACGGGGAGCCATAGCCCCCACATCAAATCTAAGATGTCAGATATGGCCAATGTTTGATTATTTCATCAGATCCCACCTTTAGAGTTGGAAGAGCACCCCAAATCATCCAGGCCAAGACCTTCATTTCATAAGACTTAGGAAGGTGCAAAGGTTGGATTCAAGGTCACACAGGTGGCACATATCAGGGATGGGTTTGAACCCAAGACCTCAGAGTTGGCACACTACTCACTATTCCACAAAAGTCTAACTTGGATTCAGGACATATTGTGGTCTCCAGACTCCTCCCCTGTACCTAGGCTACATATTCTAGTCTTAGATCCTAAGATCCAGACAAACAGACCGTCTCACTCTTCCTCATGCATGATGGTCTCTGTCCTAGATCCATGACTTCTACAGGCCGCCCCCTCATCCCTAGAATATGATTCTTCTTCATCTCCACCTTCTAGAATTTCTAGTTTCTGTGTAAGCTCAGCACGCGACTTTGCTTAACAACACACATACACACATAGACACATATGCATTTATATATTTATATATCTACATGCATGCCTATATATCTATACACATATATACATGCATGCACACACATGTATATGTATATGTGTATGTATATATATATTTATCTTCCAAAGAAGGATTCAAGAGGAGGGGAGGGCAACATCCTTGTGAAATGACAAGAATGGACCCCAAAGTCCTTAAAAAACCATTTCAACATTTACATTTACCACTTATTTTTAACACAAATGATTTCTAATTTGTTTAAAAATATTAAAAGAATACATTGGTAGAAAGGAGAAGATGCAGATGTAGAAACCAGTTAGGAGATTATTGTAATAGTTCAGGCAAGAATTAAGAGTCCTTGAACTAGAGGTAGTGGCTAAGAGAGTGGAGAGAAGGGGATGGATGTGAGAGAAGTAGAGAAGGGAAAATAATCAGTTTTGGACAATTGATTGGATGTGAACAAGAGCCAAGAGTCAAAGATGAAATGCATCAGACTTGTAAGTACATCTTCTAGGGAGTTTCTTCTCTCTCTTTGGTGTCCAGAATTCTGTGAGAAGACTATGCTGGGACCCTAAGGATCTGACTCCTCAATAATATGCTGGAAGCAGATACCACAAGGTTGGTGGGAGCAGTGATAGGGGGCCAGCTGCAGAATGGAATTCCCTCCTGGGGATTTACTCTCCATGTCAATAGGGCAGACTTAGCAAAACCTCAGATCACTGCTCTTGTTTGACTTTTAAGAAATGATCACGAAAGGAGCCTGAGAAAAGGTTGCTTTAATTCAATGACAAGAGAGCATAGGGATGCTGCCTGGAAGTGTGATCAGAGAGATACCCCCACACAACCAATATATTCTTCCACCAGTGAGGGAGAGAGGGACCATTTTGGCTGGAGCCGTTCAGCTCTACAAATTCCTGCTTTAAACAAACTATGCAAGAATTTCAGCTGTGACATCACATTGACATAGCCCACCGAGGAAGCTTGGGAAAAAAAGAGCTGGGGATCAAAATACACAAATCACAGATGTTTTCAGATGCCAGGGGATAAGCAGGATTTCCAGTGATAGCCTTCTGCAGCTCACCATCCATTCCTCTGACCCTAGAAATAAAGGGGCAAAAAGCTGTTTATAGCGAAGCTTTCCCCAGTCTCTCCTAGGAAACCCCTGTGTCACTCCTAATGTGAAATTCAGTCTTTGTTTGTGTCAGTGGGGGAACTAGTGAAGGAGGGAGTGTGACTCAGGGTAAAGGCATTCTGGTGCCCCTGAAGAATTTAGAAAGTTGGGAAAATGGGGGGAAATGGAAAAAGATCTCACATTTGAAATGAGATAGTTATTGCCCTGGCAGCTCTGCTCTGTAGGGACAGGATGAGGTTGGGTGGAAGGAGGGAGTGGGGGGTCCTTCTTCTCTCTGCCAGAGAATCTTTTGTAATGAAAAAAGAATTACCCCCTTCCCCTCTGACATCTTTCCTTGGGGAAATCAGAACTTTAATTTATGGGGGCAGCATTGTCTTACTGCCTGAACAAACAGCACCTTAAAAGTTGTCTCCTGGCAGGGCAAAAAAAAATGCTCCCTTTACATATTGACTTTTCTGAGCATTTTATTTTATTTTTTTCCATTTTAAAAACCATTTTTTTTCTGTGCATTTTTAGGGTCCTGCTTTAAGGAGGCAAGAGGTCTGGCTAGAATTCCTGGGAGATGGTGGCTGCAGGTCTCCTATGCTAGTCCCCATCCTCACAAACCCTTAATCTTCAGGCCACTTGTTCCAGGGCTGGGTTCTGAGCATCAGCCAATTCCTCACTTGCCTTTGTTCTTCCCTTCTTTATATAGGCTGGCCTCCATGGCTACAATGAACTCCCTCCTCTCCCTCTATATTTTAGAATCCCTAATTTACTTCAAATATTTCCTCCTCCATAAGGTCTTTCCCTCTCTTCTCAACTGATACTGCTTTCTCTCAATTGGGTATTTATTTTCCTATTTCAATCTCTCTTTATTTTTATTGTTTATATGTACATATGGTCACCGTCTTCCCGCTACATAGAATGTAAGCTGTTTGAGGTCAGGAACTGGTTTATTTTGGTCTTTTTTTCAGCCCTATTTAGCTTAGCACAGTCTTAGGTCAAAGTAAGTGCTTAAAAATTCTTGTTGGTTGAGGGCTTATGAAATGCCTATCATGTGCCAGACTCTGGTATTGGTCCTCACAACAACCCTGCGAGGTGGATGTTAATATTAATACCCATTTCACAGGTAAGGGAGCTGAGGCTGAGAAAGTTTACATGGCCCATCCAGGATCACTCATCTAGAAAGTGTCCAAACTTCAAGTCCAGTATCTTATCTACCGCTTCACCAAGATGACATAATAAAAGTAAAGTTCTCCTCATATTTTGGAATGCATATAATTGCTAGTTACTGTTATTATAATCCATTTAAGAATACAGCCACAGATGCACAGAGAAGTAAGGGATTGACAGGTCACAAAGATGGCGAGTGCCAGAGCTAAGGTAGAATGGAAGCTTCTTGAGAATAGAGATTCATTTTTGCTTAAATGCTTGGGTCACAGTAGGTAATTAATGTTTGTGGACCAAGAGGCAAGGACTAGGAATCAAATCTGGTGGGATCCTGTCCAGGATTTCCCCCAACTAATGATACCAGGATGTCCATATGCCTTCTTTTTTTTAAATTTTATTTATTTAAGGCAATGGGGTTAAGTGACTTAACCAAGGTCACATAGCTAGGCAAATATTATGTGTCTGACATCGCATTTGAACTCAGGTCCTCCTGTCTCCAGGGCTGGTGCTCTATTCATTAGCCACCTAGCTGCCCTTCCCATAATGCTTTCAATAGAACTCAACTTTCCTACAGTCACTCTCATTTTCTTTCCTAAATTCTCTTATTTCTTAGAGGTGGAACTGATTATTAACCTGAAATGACAAGATGATTAAACTTGACCTAATCACTACACTCTTTCCTCTCTGTTTTGGTGTATAAGTTCAAAAATGGCTTCATTATTCCTGACAGGAGACTTTGGGAAAGTCTCTGGTTAAAGACAAATGTATTTGACAGGGGAATCATGCTTTGTTACTCTAGATTATATCAACTAATGACTCTCCCTACTCCTTGATTTTGAAATCTAAGACAATCCAGGAAACCTTGTGTTGAATCAACCCTTTAAAAGTTAGTTAATATGGGCTTTTTTAAAAAGGAAGATTATTGTTTTTAAGAAGACATTTCTAAAATTTGTGTCTGGACCTCCAGTGGGATTGCCTTATTTGTGCAAGGATAACCCAGAGACTTTTAAGACCAATGTTAACCCTAAGAAATCTTCCACAGTCCTCCATTAACTCAAGGATAAAATTAAAAATTATTAGTTTGGCATCTAAAAAATCATAAAGTTTGTCATTTAATGACTCCTAGCCACCTTTCCAGTCTTATTTGTGACTTGACTCTCCTCCATTCCAACCAGGTTGGCCAATTCGCTTTTCTTGATGCCTGAATTTCCATCTCCCATTTCTGGATCCCTAAGTTTTGGAATCTGCTACTGCTTCACCTTTACCCTTCTCCCCATAGACTCCCTGAGGTCTTCAAAGCATTGTTCGGGGCCACTTCCTCCTTGCAGTTTTTATTGAGCCCTCCGATTGTCAATGATCTCCCTCTTGTGAAATGACCCAGGGCCTATTCATCTGTCTACATGCTACATCCTTCCACACCCTCTTAGCTTATTGAAGGTAAGCTTCTTGAGGAGCGGTGCGCAATGCTTTGGAAATACTAGATGTTTTATAAATACTTGTCTGGTGGGATTGAATTGACAGGATAATTTTAGTTAACTGTTCTAACCAGTTAACTAGTTTATGAACCTTGTAAACAGCATATCTAAAAGTCTTTTCAGAATCACCTCCCTTCTGAGTGATACAACTGATGTGTGTGTGTGTGTGTGTGTAATTTTGTTTTGTGGTGTAAGTTCTGATGTAGACCCCATTAGATGAGGCTCCAGTGAATGTGTCACACACACACACACACACACACACACACACACACACACACACACACACACACACACACACACACACTGAGCCAGAGGATCAATTTGAGCATGGCCTGATAGCTCCCCTCCCTTCCCCTCCCCCATCACATGGACAGAACTTCTCTAGCAACTCAATTCTCTCCAGGGTCTTAACTTTCCCTTTGCAAACAACTCACTCCCCTCTTCATTCAAGGGGCCTTAGCTTTCCTTTAAACACCTGGTGGGAGAAATATTTGATGGCTGTCTATGTTTTGTTTCCATCAGAATCTAGGCTACTCATTAGATCAGAATTTTTTTTCTAGGGGAGTGTAATTCTCAGTTATTTTCCATGTTTCTAAAGTTCAATATAATCTCACAACTTTGCATCTCTCAAGAATGAAAAGTCTAGTTTAACAGAGTTAAGCAAGGTATCTTTTACATCCCCAAAGGAGAATTCGCTCTCCTCCACTCTATAGCAGAAATGTTCCCTGAGATACAATACTCAGCCTTGGGTTTCTGTTAATTGCTTTCCAATCCCAGCAAAAACAGGGGGTTTGAAGTGACTAAATAACCCACAATCCTATTTTCATATGGAACCCACCTTTAGGAGATTAGGAGAAAGGGAACAAGAGAAGGTGGAAACTGTTTGCATATGGAGTCTTTTTTTCCTAGAAGCTATCCCTACTACATTGGGACGTTCTTCAACGCAGTTTTGATAAATCGTGAGTAGACATAAAAACTTAAATGGGAATTTTGGAGGAGTTTTTTGGAAAGCTAGAGATGACACATGAAGGCCAGCAGATGACAAAGAAAAAGTTTAGGAATGCATAAAATTTATGTAGAGCATTGTAAAATAGGAACATATTTTATCTTTTAATACTAACAATTCAGACATTTTCTCTGGTATGAAGGGAGGGCCAAAATGTTTTATGTGAAATTTCCAGATTGTGGGGGTACCAAACCCCTAACTCCTACAATGTGAAAGGGATAATTATATATTTTCTAATCTCTGAAAGGGATTTAGACATTCACTGAAGGCTGAAAGCACAGAATACCATAGACTCTGACCTTAGGGAACTTTGGGATTTCCTTAGGCTAAGGTATCAGGTATCCTACCCACAGAGAGAGAAGGGAAAAGGGGAAAGAAAGACCACTGATCTTTCTCCTGCCTCAACTGAGGCAGTCATATTGGATTCATTCAGCTAAGATAGAATTTGTGTGTGAAACATCCTCAGCTCCCTGCTTGGAGTCTCCTCTCAGCCCCTCCTGGCCCGAGTCATCTCCATGGAGCACACTTGCCTCTCCTGCTCCTTTTTTCCAACCTCTTCCTTGATTTGCATTTTTGATTTGATGGATTTCATCTCTTTTTTTCATAAGCCTCATTCCCTAAAATCAGAGTCTGTGGCACCCCGGGCAGCCAACCTTCAGATAAAGTCTTAAATTCCCACAGCTTAGGAAATCCTAGGGAAAAAGCAGGTCCATATTTAGACAGCCCCTACCTCTCCTTGCTCTGCATCTATATATTGTGCTGAAGCTCCTAAAAGTGGGTTGCATATGGAAATGGATTTGAAAACCTCAACATGCTATATTATTGTTATGATGATGATTATTGAACCATCAAATCTGGCCCAAAAGAAGGAGCATGGATCTGAAGTCCCAGGACTTGGGTTCAAATTCTATCTCTGTTGGATGATCAAATGCAAATCCATCGGCATCTTGGGACTTTGCTTTCCTCATAAGTAAAATGGGAGCATTGGACAAGATGACCTTGAAGGTTCTCTCCAGTTGTGATTCTGTGATCTTAAATCACTAGATGAAGGTGAGTATCAATGTAATTTTAAAAACCACCCAATAATTTAATAGGATGGTAATAAATGCTTATGAATCTTCCAGTATACTCTTGAGTTCACCAAGGTGGGCACTTCCTTTGAAGTATACTTAGCACTATCCTTCCACGCATTCTCAGTTATTCTAATTGCTGTCCTCACTACAGCTTTAGCTGGAGATCCTCTCAGTCTGGGAGAAGGGCTTCCTGGGGGTCTTATGACACTGTTCAGGAACCAGTGGAAGTCACAAGTTCTGCATTAGTTATTCCTCATTCTTGTCCCATTAGCTGCTGTCTTTCTTTCCTATTCCCTTGCATAATTCTTAGTGGGTAACCCTCACCAAGTAATCTGCCCATCATATCCCTTTCTACTGCCCCTGGAGTGGGTTGATGCTTTAATTCTCTTCTTTATTAAGCAACTGATGACACCTAGAGCTAAGCCAAGAAAACAACTTTGTCCTTTGGACAATAATTTGAGTTAATAATCTAAATATACCTCATTTAATTTTGATTTTGATTAGGACAAACCATTCTTTCTCTCCTCTTGCAATTCTACTCTCGAATGCTCTTGGTTAGATATTATTTTTCATAAATATGAATTTTAAATTCATCTCTCTTCACATGACTATCATGGGAAATCTTAGAACAGAAGTGACCCCCCAGTTTTCCTATTTAGCTCTTTTATTTCTATGTTCATTCTCTGTGTTTCTAGGAAGATGATTTTGAGAGATAATATTTACAGAGCCCTGGAATTGGTCATGAAGAGAATTCCAATTCTTCCTTCAGACTAACTGTGGGGCCATGAGTAAGTTCCTTCACTTCTCTATAAAATGGAAATAGTACCCAAACCCATTTTACCTTAGTGACAAGTTTTTTGTACCTCTGGAGAAAGAGCAATGGATTTGAAATCAAAATAGCTGAATATGAAAGGGGGAGTATTTATTAAATGCCCACTATATGCCAATTTTAGAGGTATTATCTCACCAACTATGGTAGATTCACTTATGACCTTCCTTTAAAGTTGAGGAGACTGAGGCAGAGGGGATATTAAGTGAATTGCTCAGGGTCACAAACTATTAAGTGTCTGAGAGTTTAGATTTGAACTCAGGTCTTTCTGACTCCAGGTCCAACCCTCTATCTACTGTGCCACTTGGCTGCCTCTGTGAATCCTGGATTTAAGTCATTTCACTTCTCCTCAGTTTCTCTACCTGTAAACTAAAAAGCTTGGATCAATTCATCTCTAAGGTGAAAATATAGAGCTCAAATTCTATGATTTTGTTGCACTTGGTTAAACTTGATTAACTCCATAGAAATTAGTTGTTATTTCAGAAAACCCCACATACTTTCAATAGTATTATTTCAATCATTTAAAATAGCTATAGAAGAAAAAATGGTTTAACCAACATTGTACCATTAAAGGATATTTGGAATATCATTTACTAAGACAAATGCTCTTCTCTACATAGGTTAATGATGATAACAGAGGAGCCAGGCTTTTGGATTCTATCCAAATCTCAACCCTTTTAAATAACTCCATTTCAGATTTAGAATAAAAGTTTTGTTTTCTTTTCAAAGCCATTTTAATGTTAACATTTTAGACCACTATGGGAGTTTTGCCTAATTTGTTGCCAATGGGGATGGGTGTGGTTGGAAAGAGAGAAGAATAAACCCCTTTCAAAATAAAACTAGACTTTCTTGGAGAGAAAATTATTTTAAATAAATATTTTCTACCACTAATGAAGTTTAGAAAAAAGCTTCATTTTCATGAAAATATACAAAGTAAAAATTGAGAAACAGAACAGCTGGGGAGTTGTCAACAATGCCCATTCAGCAGAACACCCAACTCACTTCAACACACTGAACCAAATACTTCAATCTTATTTCCTCCTTCAACAACACCCTTAGTATGTTTCCACTGGATACATGAAATGCAAATACTCTCGGAAAATAGCTATCCTCTTCCAACATGGAAATGTAATTTCATTTGGGGGAAGAAGAGAAAGGATTGCCACTAAGAGATGTATGATTACCTCAAGGTGGGCATGACTCATTCTTCAAAGAGCACTTTGAATCTCCCTTTGAATCTCAGAGAGTAGACTCACCCAAAAGGAATGGGGAAAGCCCTGAACTCTGATACTTGTGGTTTTTAGCACTAACAAGCTTTGAAAAAAAAATGGTAGAGTGCATAAAAGTACTGGATGTAATTAGAGGGAATGGTTTTAAATCTGACCCCTAATGGCTTATACTTTTGTGAACTTAAGCAGGTCACTTAACCTCCATGGACATCAGTTTCCCCATCTGTAAAATTCTGAAGTTAGACTAATTGGTCCCTGAGGTCTCTTCCAGCTCTCCATCTGTGATGTTAAATCAAATCATCCATGGTATCTGGAGGGAGGGATTTCAGAGACTGTGCTTCAAGATTCCTGGTGAAGATAGCCCACCCTATGTTTGAGCCACACTAATTATTCAGAAGTTTCTCCTTCATCAAACATAACAATTTCCCTCCCTTGCCCCTGATTCTGCCATAGGGGACCAAGTAGGCAACTAAATGACCCAGGGAGTGGGGAGCTGAGTTCCATTTCTACAACAGACACTGACTAGCTATGTGACCCTGGACAAGTCACTTAAATCTCTGCCACAGTTTCCTCATCAGTAAAATGCAGATAAAAATTGAACTTATCTCCCAGGTTTTTGTGAGAATAAAATGAGATAGTATTGGCTTACCTATATTAAAAATATTTATTTTTCATTTTAATAAAACTAAAAATGTTAAATGATAGTGATTATTATTAGGGGAAAGGGAACTAGCATTTATAAAGAGCCTACTAAAGGTTAGGCATTGTGCTAAGGGTTTTTCAAATATTTTTTTTATTCCTCACAATGATCATGGAAGGTAGATGTCATTATTACTATTCCCATTTTAGAGTTGAGGAAATTGGGGCAAATAGAAGTTTAAGCGATTTGCTCAGGGTCATACAGAAAGTCTGAGGTCAAATTTGAACTCAGATCTTTTTTGACTCCATAACAACTCTTCAAATACTTTAAAACAACCTTGTTTCTTCCTCAGTCTTCTCTTCTCCAAACTAAAAATCTCTACTTTCTTCAAGTGATCCCTATACTTCATGAATAAGACTTTCCACCATATTGGTCTATAACCTTGCTGGAACATCAAGTAAAAGTCAATAGAACTCTAATGAAAGATTGAATGATTATATGTGTAATATGATGAGAATTTTTTGTCCATTAATTATCCTTCTAGTCATCCTGATTCACCACCTTGGAACCATTCTTTATTCTTCTCTTCCCTTCTCTCTGTGTCTCTCTGTCTCTTTCCTTCTCTCTGTACCTGTCTCCCTTTCTCTTTCTCTGTCTCACCACCTCCATCTCTGTCTCTCTTACCGCTTTGTCTCTATCTCATTCTCTCTCCCTCAGTCTCTCTGTCTCTTCCTCTGACTCTCTCTCTCTTTCTATCTGTCTCTTTCCCTCTCCTCTCCTAGACTCTCTTTCTCTGTATCTCTCTTTCTCTCTCTCTCTGTCTCTGTTTCTTTCTCTTTGTGTCTCTCTTTCTCTTTCCCTCTTCCTGTCTCAGTCTCTCTGTATCTCTTTCTCTATCTCTCTTTTCCTCTTTCCTTACCATATACAATCAGTTACCAAGTTGTATCAAATCTTCCTCAAGGCCATCTGTAAAAATCCATCCTTCGCTTTCAACCCAACTGCCCTTGACCATTATTGAGACCTTCATCATTTCTACCCAGGGCTATTGCAATAGACTCCTACCTGGTTTTCTTGTCCCCCAACTCTCCCCACTCCAAGTTACCTTTCACATGGCTGGCGAAAAAACAAAGAATTACTACCTTAGAATTAACTCCTCTGGAGCCCAGGTTAGATGTCTTGTCCTATACAGAAAAATTCTTTGAAACCACCTCCTCCTAAGTATTAGGACTCTTTCCTTCTTGAGAAATGTATAGATATAGATATAGATACAGATATAGATACAGATACACATACAGATATAGATGAGATAGAGATAGAGATAGAGATAGAGATAGAGATAGAGAGAGAGAGAGATAGATATAGATATAGATGATATAGATATAGGTATAGATATATAGATATAGATATAGATATAGATATAGATATAGATATAGATATAGATATAGATATAGATATATAGATATAGATATAGATATAGATATAGATTATCTGTTGTGCCTGACTCCTTGTGAACCTATTTTGGGTTTTCTTGGCAAAAATTCTAGAGAAGTTTTCCATTTCCTTCTCCAACTCATTTTACAGATGAGGAAACTGATTCAACCAGAGTTAGGTGACTTGTCCAGGGCCACACAGCTAAGTATCTGAGAACAGATTTGTCAAAAGGACAGTCTTCCTGATTCCAGACCCAGGGCTCTATCCATTGTGCTACTACTTTCCTACCCATAATTATAATAGTTATAAAGGTTTTAATGATAATGCTAATGATAACATTTATGTACCCCCTAGGCAACTCTCTATGGAGATATGGAAATGTTGAGCCACATCAATAGATGGAGTTTACATATTGTCATTCCCTCTACCAATAAAATCATAAGACTGCGAAAAAATCATTTCTGGGCAGAATTCAAAGGTACTACCTGTATCTTTTATAGAAAGGAAACAGATTTCTCAGCTCATTAAAAAGGCCCATATGACATACTAAGAAAAAAATATTTTCTTTCTCCCTTTTCATTAAAAAAGACAGATGATAATGAAATGAAAATAAATGAAGGCATTCTACCTTATGGAGGAGGCTTTGGGGAGCTGTCCAGGACAGCTGCAATTTGTCCTACACCCTGATCCTTTCTCCTCAAGCCAGTTGTTACTGACTGGTCCAAGAATGAGAACATCCTGGTCTTTTGATTGCATCACATTCCTGTACTTCAGTTTTGTGCTTGTGGAATGAAGATACCTTGATAAAATGTCCCTGCTCTTCTTATGACAGATAGCTATCAAATAGACCTGAATTCAGGAAGATCTGAGTTCAAATTCAGCTTCAAACTGTGGGAATCTGGGAAATTTCCTTCACCTTCTGAAATGGGCATAATCATACTTGCCATATCTACCTTGAAAGTAGGCATTGTGAGTCTCTGTAAACCCAGTCACTGTGTCAAAGGACAAATTTGAACCCTGATTTTCCAGTACATTCTTACACCAAACTGCCTCTCCAAGGCAGGAGAAGGTTGACTTGATCTTCTAACTGTTGCTCTGGCTTTCTATTATGGCACAGCTGTTTCCAGATGTATTTCCTTCTGAACTTTGCATGCTGAAAAGTCATTTGTTACTTTTTCATTTTCCATCAAATTTTTACAAGCAGGTGACCTCTTGTTTCTTGAATGGCATCTTCTGCCTTCCCAAGTCCCAAATAGGGTGGTCCATTCCTTAACATCTTCCATGACTTTCACCCACACTCCTCCACAGTCCTACTCTGAGACCTTGTCAATCCCCAAGCATCTTCTCCCTGAAAAAAAAAAAGCTTTCAAGTCATTCACTGTTGTGATCCAGTTCATAGTGTCCTCCTCACTGGCACTTCTTCAACTTTTTGAGCTTTTCATAATCCAGTTTGGTTTTGGTCCAGACTTGTCTTTATCTTTTGGCTTCTGATAGGAAACTTCCATTCTGGTAGACCATGAGGACAAGGGGACACAGCGGACAGGAGCCAGTAGAGGGTAAACTGCTCCAGAGGAAATCTGTTGGCAAAAACTCCATCCTCAGCATCTGGAGGAGTTCGCATTTTCTTCAGAACAACCCTGCTCTCTTAGGACTTTGGAGAGAGAAATGTACTGATAGCACTCTCCCTCCCTCCCTCTCATTTTTCCAAAACCTTGTCTGTCATCTCCTTTTCAATCCACCCACCTCTGTGTGTGTGCATGTGTGCGTGTGTGTGTGTGTGTGTGTGTGTGTTTGTATATGCACAGACAGTTGGCTTTCCAGAAATGTGTAGTAAATTAAAGAGGGGAACTTGATGTTCCAGACATGGAGGAGAAGGGATGTGGTTGAGCTTGATCAGCATTCTGCATATGCATAGAAGGAGGAAGTGTGAAGCAACAGAATGAGGATTACTTTCGAACATTACTATTTTTAATGTTGTATTCATTTAAGCTAACTCTGTCAGTGGACTGGGATAGAACATAACTGGGGTGTGTGTGTGTGTGTGTGTGTGTGTGTGTGTGTGTGTGTGTGGTGTGTGTAGGGGGATGTTGAATACATTCAGATTTCATGCAGGTTCCAAACTTTTACAAGTAATGCAGTCTGCCTTTTGAGGAAATACCATATTTTCTGAAGTTAGAGCAAGAGGAAAAAAGCAAAACAAACATGACACCTTTATTTTTCCTCTGCCAAGAATAATGGTGACCAAGAATGCAAATTCAGTTTTGCATGCAGTAGGTGCCAAATAAATGTACCATAAAAGAATGAAAGTGTTTGAACTGATTTTTTTGTAAGAACAAGAATCAAGAATCTCAAAAGTAGAAAAGCTCTCAGAGGATGTCTAGTCCAACCTAGACCTAGATTAAGAATCCCCTCCATGTATATCATATTCTAATAAGTGTCTTTTTGGTCTTTGTTTTACAAAGAGGGTTGAACTAGATGACCTTTGTGGTACCATTTAACTCTACATGAAGGTTCTATGATCCTAAAACTTCCATCTTTTGACCTAGTTCTGCCCTCTGGGGCTCATCAGAATAGGTCAGTCCCTCTTGATAGCTACAGGTCTCCAAGCTGAAGGTCTCCATTTCCTTCAACTAAAGCCTCCCATCTTATGAACTCTACTATCACTCACTTTGGGATGCTTTCCAACAAGTCAATATTTTTTCGCTGAGTTGTCTTCCAGAATGGTCCCATCATTGAACTATTATTTTCCTAAGTCATAAACATTATTCCTTTCTTTATGTTTTCATTCTTTTTCCTGTCTGCAGATGCACTGTTGACTCATTTGAACTTGTAGCCCATGACAAATCCTCACTCTTGGGCAGATGTATGGCTGCCCAGTCATGCCTCTCCCCCTCCCCCTCCTTACTTCCACCTTGTACTTTTTTTTACTTTGGAGGCAGCTAGGTTACTCAGCACTTGGGATCATGAAGACCTGAGTCCAAATACATCCTCAGACAATTACTATCTGTGTGACCTTTGGGCAAATCACTTAACTTCCCTTTGCCTTAGTTTTCTCAACTGTGAAACAGAGATGATAATAGGGCCTACAGTTCAGGAGTTGTGACAATCAAATAAGATATTTGGGGATGGGTTTGTTTTGTTGTTGTTGGGGGTTTTTTTTGGCAAGGCAATGGGGTTAAGTGACTTGCCCAAGGTTACACAATTAGTAATTATTAAATGTCTGAGGTCACATTTGAATTTAGGTCCTCCTGACTCAAAGACTCTATCCACTACGCCACCTAGCTACCCCTCAAATAAGATATTTGAAAAGCAATTAGTGTAGGGCCTGGTATAGAGTAGATACTTATTGTCTCCCTTGTAAGGCTGATTTTTTGAACCCAAGTATAAGACTTTGCATTCATCCCTTTTAAATTTCATCTTCTTCAGTCTAGTCCAGTGTTCTAGCCTGTCAAAATCTTTTGGGAACCTGGCTCTGATTATGCTCAGATTCTGCACACTTTCCCTGAACTCCAGCCCTTGCTATCTTTATTAGCACAAAATGTCATAATTCATTTCCGTCAGCAGCTTATCCTTGCTAATGTAACATGATGTGCTGCCATTATCGATTATTCTGGGCTGTCTCATCCTAAAAATTCATGTACACTGAGGGCATGCTACTTTTTAAAAGCCACTGGGATGTGTCATCCAAACCAGGGCTATGCTGCTCGTCACCCTTCAGTAGTTCTTAGAGGGATCCGAGCTAGGAGAAAGCATCATTGTGACCAAGTACGATTATTATCCCAGCAGCAGGTTCAGCAGAGATACCTGCCTGAAAAACCCACCCTGAACCCAGTTTTCACCCATTCCTGATTGTGAAAAGGAACCTTAAAACTATCTCTATGGTGGGGGGGGAACTGAATTTTCTTAATTTTGGCTTCACTCTTCATTTCTTCCTCCATTTCTTTTTTTTGTAAAATATTTTTAGGCATCACCTCAATTTTCCCCTCTATCCCTTCCCCTTCTGCCTCTCAGAGGTATGTAGGTAGATAGGAACTCCATTAAACCACAGGACTTTTTTCCCTAATAAAGAAAAAGATTGAAAACAAATTCTGCAAAAGCAACACATTGAAAGAGTTTGATTTTATATACACTACTTTTTTTCTTGTTTTTTTTTTTTTTGCAAAGCAATGGGATTAAGTGGCTTGCCCAAGGTCGTGCAGCTAGGTAATGATTAAATATCTGAGATCATATTTGAACTCAGGTCTTCCTGACTCCAGGGTTGATGCTGTATTCATTGCAGTACCTAGTTACCCCGGTACAATATGTCTTAATGATAGATCCCAAGGTCTACAAAGAATTGTCCTTCTTTTTCAACTTGTGTCTTTTTTTCTAGCTCTCCTCAAGTCATTTGACTTGACTTTAGACCTCAATTTCCTCTGGACTCCGAGACGTAATGTGTCATAGGAGAGCCCTAGACTGGTAAAGGATGTGAGTTCAATTCTTCCACTTCCCAGTCTACATGACCTGGACCTCATCTGTAAAATGAGGGGTCAGATCTAATGACTTAACAATCACATCTGAGTCAAGTCCAGCCTCTCCTTGAAGATGTAAAGAAAAGAAAGAACCCATGGCCTCCTGACATTGCCCAAATTGTTTTTAATTAGGAAATCCCCCCTACAGGTTTCTCCCAGCTTTAGATGTAACAATCTAGTCATAAGTTTAACATTATAGGGGCAGCTAGGTGGTGCAGTGGATAGCGTCCTGGCCCTGAGTCAAGAGAAACTGGGTTCAAGTCCAGTCTCAGACACTTAATACTTAGTTGTGTGACCTTGGGCATTTAAATACCATGCCTTGCAACCCCCCCCAAAAAAATGTTTTTGCATTACAAGAGTCATAACTACAACTGGTCAATAGGAGCCTCTCCAAGAATACAACACTGTTAAAACAACAACACAATTCCGCAACTTGTTAGCAAAAGTAATTGGTTAAAATGGGAAGTTAACCAGTAAGTCCATTTCTTCATTCTGACCCTGAACCCCAGGTGAACTTTCCTCTCCCTAGGAGGGTTCCTAGTGGATTTTTACCCACTGAGCCAATTGAGACTAATTTGAATGACCTAGAGATACTCAGCTTAGAGGAGAGAGAGAAAGCTTTGCTAATGGGTGGATGGAGTGTGATTGGTTGTCAAATCTCATATCCATTAGCCTTGCTCTGCTTGGGTAGAATCAAGAACAATGAATGGACATTTAGACAGGATTAAACTTAGAAAACTTCCTAATTAATATGCATTTGGGCAATGTCAGGAGGCCATGGGTTCTTTCTGCCTTTAGGTCTTCAAGGAGAGGTTGAACTTGACTCAGATGTTATAGAGGGAAGTCTTTAATAAGAGTGGGTTGGTTGCCAAAGCTCCTTCTCAATACTGGATATTGGGATTCCCTGAGTAAGCATGAACCTCAAATCCCTATAGACTTGAGTAAGAAAATTTCTCTAGAAGGATCTTATCTCTCCCCCAAGTACTCCCCCTCCCTCACCCCCAGTTTCATAATATTTCCATAAATGAAATGCCAGAGTGAGTCTAAGGCTCTCCAATTCATCCCTGATCTTGCTGTGCAATTACTCTCTGGTTGAAAGAGCTATTGAGAGATAAGGTATTATGGGATTGAGGAAGGCCAGGAAGGGTTGACTAGAGAGACAGAGAACTACAAGCAGCCGAAAGGAATAATCTAGCATGGAGAAGAAAGGGACAAGTTAAGATGGATTAGTTCCATCTGTCTTTTCAAGGAGCATAACTTTGGATTTCCTTAAAATCACGATTCAAAGATGGGTAGAACAGTCACTCGTTACTATGTGATGAGTATGCTGTGTGATCAGTGTTAAAAAGTGAGATAATTCCTACCCTTAAGGAGTTTATATTTTAAGGCAAGAAGGAATAAGGTTCTAGGTCTTTTGGGGGGAGCTTGGATTTTCTTATTCTTAAATTTCATCATTACATCTGAATTTTTAAAAAAAAAAAATATATATATATATATATATATATATAAATTTTGCCATAGCTTCTGAAATTCCTTCCTTTTAGCCTCCTGTTACCCCTTCTTTCCATTAGCTAGGGGAGTGAGACGCCATGGGGAAAGGGATGTGAGTCACAGGATGAGGAAGGAGGTAGTGGGAAAGAAAAGGGGGAGTCACTCTTCCAGTTCCTTTCATACCTCCTTCCATCTCAAAACTTGTTTGAAGTGGGAATACACAAACTCCCCCGCTGTGACCACCTCTCGTCCATCCCCAAAATGTGTCATATATCATAGGAGGTCAGGAAAGGTCAGTTGAATTAACTTGATGGTAAGTGGGGTATGTTGGTGGCTGAGTGCTTTTCATCATCTTCATCATCTTTGGAAAGTAAAGTCTGGGAGGGTTTCTTTTACTCTCCAGCCAAAAAGCATATGTTGTTTACACTCTCCTGAGCTCCAAGGGGGAGGATCTGAATGAAGATGTCTGCATTGGACAAATGTTAGCAATATTTCCATTAGGAAAGCCAAACTGGTGGAGTAATCCAGTGGCAGCCAGCCCACACACCCTTTTAGCTTTTACAGAGCTTTGGATTTCCCTTCATTGGTTGGTTTCTAAGACCAAGGAGTTTAGGTATAATCAGGAATTGAGTCATTATAGTTCTGACTGTACCTTTAGCCATCATGTCAACATAGGTCACTAGATGTGTGACCTACTCATAGTAGATATTCATTAAAAATGAAACAGGAAAAACACAGGAAGACCGTGATGTGTGACCTACTCATAGTGGGTATTCATTAAGAATGAAACAGGAAAGAAAGAAATTTGCAGAATTGGAAGAACCTCAGGCTCTCAATGATCCAAATCATACTCCTCAAGCTATTCCTACTACAATATGGCTTAGGAGGGATTATTCTGACTTTGGGGGACATGGGACATGTGATCAGATCAATGTAGTAGGAAGATTAAGAGAAGAGCACCCATTCCCAAAACAGTTTATTCTACTTTTAGATAGCTCTAATTTTGAGGAAGTTTTTATTTTCTGACGTCAAATCTATATTTGTCTCTGTGATGCCTAGCCTTTCCCTTTAGTTCTCCCACCAAGGCCATAACTAAATCCTCTTTTTCCTCTCCTTAAAGAGGACTCTTGTGTCTCCCTGAGTCTTTATTTCTCCAGACAGAACATTCTCAGTTCCTTCAACATATCTTAATGCCTTCCCTGCTCTGTAAATTATTTATATTTATTTTTGTATATTTCTATATACTTAAATATGTCCATTCTGTCTTTCTCTAAAGAGCATAAATTCCAAGATCTGCTTTTTTTAATTTTTATACTCCCAATGCCTAGCACAGAATAGGAGCTTAATAAATTCTTGATTCATTGGTTGATGTAAAATAAACTTGAGGTCCTTCACCATGGTGGATGCCTTCCTCTGGACTTTGTTCAGCTCATCCAGTTGGGATCTGATTAGGCAAAGGACAAGCATGTCTATTATTTACTTATTCCTGAATGGGACCATTGTTTCTGAGGACTTCCATTTAAGTCTCCAAACCGGAGGAGCCTTAAGAAAAGCTTGACCAGCACAGTCAGAGAAGCACAGAGCATGACCAAACCGGAAGCCAGGTCGACAATTTGTAGAATCAGGTGGTACTCTTCATAGTGGAGTGGATCCAAACATATTGATGGGTATTTCATATAATGAAAAGGAAATATCACTGCATAACCTAGATAATTGGTTCCAGCAATTCCTGAGAATGAGTAGTAACAATAGGGTCCCAGAAGGGCAGATTGTATGGCAATTGCCATTTGAAGTGGGCATCCAATGACACTCAGGATAGCAAAGGTGAAACTAGCTTCCCACTGAAAAAGAGACAAAGGAATTATTATTTTTCAGGGGGATTGTTTCCAAAACTTCCTAGTAACATGAAATAAAACATTCTGGCTTCTCTTCCTTCCTCTTAGGTATGAGAGGGAAAGAGGTTCTTTCTCTCCTTCCCAGATCTTTCTAGTCTCTTCTCTAATTAAGTCTCCACAATATCATGGCAGCTAACAAATACAAGAGAGAAGCATTACCTTCAGTCAAAGATGAGGATAGTTTTATCATTCTGTGGAGCTTTCATCCTAATGTCTGGATGGTGGCATTTCTGCTCTTTGAGTCAAAAGAGGCAATGGCTCAGTGAGTCTTGAAGGTGCACTAATATTAAAATTGGTATGATATGGCTAGGGATTAGACTTTTGATTTTATTGTAATAGGGAACTCTCACACGAGAAAAGTCCCTTGACTGGTATAGTTCAGCATTTCCTCTTCAATCTGTTTAGTGTTAAAGCATTATCTAGAACACTTAGAACACCTGGCTGATGCCCAGGGTCATGCAGACAGAAGTAGACTTGAATTCAGGTCTTTCTAATAGACATAAATACACATACCTATACATATACATATATATGTATATAATATCTATATATAAACATGTTTGTCTGTCTATCTATCTATCTATCTATCTATCTGTCTTTCTGTCTATAGCTTATTTTTTTCCCCTTGCACCCTTCTAGAGAAGAGGTACTGTGACTTAGTGGAAAAAGCATTGGCCTTGGAGTTAGGTAAACCTGGGTTCCAATCCTACCTCTCTACAACCTCAGGAATAGTCATTCCCCTCTGTGGAATAAATAAAGTACTAAGGAGAAGCTCATCCTAGGCATTTTCTGCATTTTTCCAATTAGGAGAAATTTCTACATCCTATCTTCATAATGTCAATTCATATGGTCCTATGGTTTTTTCTTTAACATTGTACTTTTATTTGAAAGAGGCAGTAAAGTAGATTGATTCTTTCAAGATTTTCAGAATCATTGGCTGAAAAGAAAGTTTTCTGATTTAACCCTCAGTTTCTTAGAAGATTCAAAGATTTATCTTTAAGAGGGTGAATTAAAAAAAAATAAATACCTCAGGACATTAGAGAGGATCCCAAAGATATAGTAGGGTAGTGGTCATGAGAAAAATTATTAGCCTGGTTAGATCTTAGTTCTCACATCTGTAAAGGGGTTGTGGTAGTGCTGTTGGACCAGATGAATTCCAAGGTCTCTTAAAACTATGGTTTTGACATCCCCAACCATTCCACCTCCATAGTAAACACCTTTAGATTTACCAGAGATCTTTGTGTCTGTTTTCTGTGAGCCCAGAGGACAAAAATACCAACAGTAATTACCTGTAAGAAGAAAAACAAGGAAAAATTGTCAATGAATGAGTTCACAATGAGAAAGGATTGAGTTCATCTCATAGCGTGATGAGTCTATCATGAACTAGAAAGGGCTATAAATGGCTAAGTTAGTTACTGGCCTCATATCCTTCAGCCAAACAAGAGACCAAGATTTAAGGAACCTGTGGTGAGAATAAGTGAAATAACCCATCATTGTGGTAAAGGCATAGTTCTCACAGAGACAGAGGGCACTTCCTGGTTCACCAGGACCTTAGATCATAAACACAGAGGCAGTGAGAGGGCATCACACACAGAGTTCTAGAATTGAAGTCAGAAAGATCTGAGTTCAAATCTTACCTCAAACATTTTCTTAACTGTGTGAACATGGGCGAATCACTGCTTTAGTTTTCTCATCTATGAAATGGAGATAACAATAGTTCCTATCTCCTACAATCTTGAGACTCAAATATAATGAGATTTTATACACATACATATCTATACATATGCATATAGATCAAGAACTTTATTTATCTTAAGGCAACCTATAAATGTTAACTGCGATTGTTATTAGAAATGAAAGTGAATTCAGAGTCTATTTTATACAATATTCTCATTTGTACAGATCATGGAATGACAAAATCATCCAGGAAACAAATGTCCCATGTAGTAGAATGGTTACCACCTCTGTGGTGGTGAAGTGAGATATCACATCTTTTTACTTAAAACATTTTAAATTAATATATTAATATTATCTTATTATATTTCATTACTTTTATTAATATTTTAGTTTAAAAATAACAATCATGGACATGCATAGAATCCTTTTCTTGGAGGAGATCCATATATATTATTTCATCAATATAGGAAGCTCCCATTGTGAGCAAACCTTCCATTGGTACAGAGCAGAAACTAATCTGTAACAGAGGACTTTGTATCTCCAGAATGTAACCCAGAGCCTGGCACATGGTAGGAACTTAATAAATGTTTGTGGATTCAATGACTGAGTTGCTAGAGACTCTGAGGTATTCAGTGATTCCATGGGGGTCACATAGTCAGTTGGGATCAGAGATAGGAAGACTCCTATCTATTGTGTCCAGTTGCCTTTCTTATTCCTGTTAGCTTTGCAAAATACTTAGTACACATAATTTCATTTGATCTGCAGCCTCTGGGCTTCAGTTTCTCAACTGTACAATAAAAGGATTAGATGAGGCATCCCCTGACATCTCCTTCTGCCTTGAAGTCGATGATACTATAACCTTCCCAACAACTCAGGGAATTGGGTATTTGTTGTTGCTGATTTATTTTTCAATTGTGTCCAAGTCTTTGTGACCCCATTTGGGATTTTCTTGGCAAAGAGACTGCAGTGATTTGTCATCTCCTTCTCCAGATCATTTTACATATGAGGAAACTGAGGTAAACTGGGTTAAGTGA
Source organism: Macrotis lagotis (assembly GCF_037893015.1). Lineage (NCBI taxonomy): Eukaryota > Metazoa > Chordata > Mammalia > Peramelemorphia > Peramelidae > Macrotis > Macrotis lagotis. The sequence continues at coordinate 32,378,992 of NC_133663.1, read as the reverse complement.
CTTGCTCTAGGTCACACAGCTAGTGTCTTGAGGATAGACACTATCCTTGAGGATGGTGTTATGGATATTATTAGTCCCATTTTTCAGATTAAAAATATGAAGTTCAGAGAGACCAATTGATTATAGTTTCATAGCTAGTAAAGATAAGACAAAGAATTTGCTCTCATAAACCAAGGTTTTCCCTAAGCTCAAAGTTCCACATTCTTTCCCTATAACCCATTATCATTATGTTTTGTATTGACTGGTATTATTATTCCCAAGGAAGAAAAGAAGATGTTTGTCAGAGAGGACAGAACCAAGAACCAAGAACCAATGGTGGGTAGCTTTTTTTCCATTTTTGTTCTCTAAGAAACTGTAACTCCTGTGATTTAGTATAATATGATAAATCAGGGACTCTTTCTTGCAACCAAGATTTGCCCCAAGAATCAATTCAGTATGGAGGTTTTATTGTTTTTAACTTCATTAATTCCATTGCCTTAGAAGGGGAATCCATGTTTTCTAGGTCAGCGGAAGAAGGCCTGGGGTACAGAATAGAGATTTTTGAATAAGAAAGTGAAAGGTTGCATTAGAACTCAGCAAGCAAGAGTCCTTGAGAAGCCCGGCCAGGTTCTTGCTTGAATTGAGTATCAGGTATAAAGATTGAGAGCTCTGTGGTTGGTCAGGCTTGAGACTATTTCTTCCTGACTTACAAATCATGGGTCGTGGAATGTTCTGTGGTTGAAAGAGTACCCCAGGAAGAGTTGTGCCTGGAACAAAATTTAGAATGTGAGCAGGTCTAAAAATGGCACCAGTAGGACCTCCGTTGGACAGATCAACGTGGCACTGCTCATTGTATCAACAATTTTAAGGAAAAAGGAAATCCAGGATGTTGACCAAGCTGGTTTTGTGGCTTGCTGCTTTTGTAGACTGACTCTTTCCAGGTCTGGCAGATTTATTGTTTGGAGACCTAGATTTTTATTTTCCTGGCACGTTTCATTTTGAATTTTGCATTTGAAGATTTTGCAGAATTTTTTTTAACCTCCTCATGTAGTTGAGCCTGAAAATTCAATCTTGGCATGGCCATTCTATAAAGATCCCGTGGATAAAAGTTGAACCATCTGTATGTAGTCGTGAGTGGTTACTGGCTTCTCTCTCTCTCTCTCTCTCTCTCTCTCTCTCTCTCTCTCTCTCTCTCTCTCTCTCTCTCTCCAATCGGAAGGGTTCCAAGGGACCCTTTAAGATCAGGCCAGCATAAATAAAACAACTCGAAAACCCAAGGACAATCAAGAGTCATTGTAATACTGATGTTGCGATGGAGAATGATGACTGAACACTTTTAAAATCGATATTTTCAAAGGGGGAGGACTCAATTCACACTTGCTGTACATGTGGTTAATTGAATAAAGAAAAACTGAATTAGGATAACAGCTGAGGAGGGTTGATTCCCCCTCTGCTGGCTTCCCTCAAAGGAGAGAGTTGAAACTCTTGGACCATCAGCTTCCAGTTTCCTTTAACTATTTTGGCATGAGTATTGCCTTCTCTTTCCTTCCCAGGCTGGAGAACACTCTCTGCTTACTGAGGCCTGGTATTTTTGTGAGAGTTGCCTCCAGCCCGAATTTTGCTTTGTTTACACAGAACTCTGAAAAGGATCTTTCAGGGAGAAGGGTGCAACAGGAATGCAATTATGAGACATGCAAAGTCCGCCTTGTGGATGGCAGCAGGAGGACTTGGCACAGCATACTCACCATCTTTAGCTTTGGAGACTGGGAGAAGAGAGGGACTGTCCCCCTACTTCACCCTGCACTTGAAATTTCCCCTTTTCCAACTATTTCTTTTAGGGGGGTTGAGGGAGAAGGAATATTAAACTGCTTGAAGATGGAAAAAATCAGAAGAACTATATGTCAGAAGGGTTTGATGGTGAAAATGAAGATGAAAACAAAGACCATTGAGCTTATGTATGGGAGGGAACTAAGTAAGGGGAAAATAGAGCAAATGATTATAGATCTATACAGGACCTCAGAGACCATCCAGTCTAACTTTCTCACTTTGCAAATAAGGAAACTGAGGCACAGAGAAGTTTCACATAATTTGCTCATGAGATGGTAATAAGCATCTCATCCAGGATTTGAACCTTGCTCCTCTGATTTCAGAGCCAATGATTGGAATTCCCATTGTTTCTTCCTTCTCCCTCATTGCCTCCCAAAGAATAAAAGTGAACGAGAAATAAAGACTAGACATAAATAACACTATTATAATTAATACTGATATTAATTTTCAATTGTTGGAGATTATAGTTTTGCATGACTTGAATTGATAAGTTTTTTATTTTCTCAGCCTCTGGTATCTCCTCCTCAATCAAAAGATGAAAAAAGAAAAAAACCAAGCCCTTGTAACAAACATGAGTATTTGAGCAAAAGAAATCCCCTCATGGCTATGATCATATCCCAAAATGTACTGGATGTTTCCTTGTACACTTTGCATCCATCACCACAGACAAATAATTAGTAGTATGATTCATCACTGGTGCTCTGGAATGATGACTTATGTTGCTATGATGTGAGTTCTTAAGTCTTTCAAAGTTGTTGGTCATTACAATGTTGGCTATTCTGGTTCTGTTCACTTTGCTCAAATTCATTGAATTCATCTTCCCAGGTTTCTCTGAAATCATCGCTTTCATCTTTTCTTATGGCACAATAGTATTCTATTACTTTCACATTCCATAATTTGTTTGGCCAGTGTATCTTTCCAGACATATCTCATTACACCCCTTCACTTGTTCTGCATTCCATACAAATGGTCTGCCTACTGTTTACCCATAGATCACATTCTAACTCCTGCCTTATTCACCTGGATAAAAAGCAAACTAGTCTTAGGAGAGACAAAGCACTTGAGTAATTACACACTGTGACTTGAGAGACTGTCAAAGATTTGCCAGAAGTTTTGACCCTTTTTGCCACTGTTTGGATTTCAGTATCATTTCCCTTGGCAGCTCCCACTAAATGGCTAAAAGATAAATAGCTAAATGTGTTGTGTGGAAGAAGTAATGTATTAATCCACTGCCACCCATTAACCCAACAACAGAGATCCAGTTTTTGGATTAGCTGTCAACTTGCTATAAAAGAATGCCTTGGAACATGGGATAGTTTTGATATAGGTGCTTGAGCTGGGAAAGGTCTCCATTTTAGAGTCTTACTTGGGAAACATTATTGCTTTGTGCAGCTCTGGATATCCAGAAGGCAATATGAGGGAAGTGATGTTCCATCAGCAATGAAGAGGCACATGTGGGTGTTTAGACTCATTTAATAGTTGAATCTAAGATTGAACCTTGCAAGAAACTGGTATATATGGGGGGACTGGGAGACAGGATGCCCTAGAGCAGGTGCAGCCCTCAAAGACCATTCATGCAACGTTATTACATTTTATTATTACACCCATTGGTGATATGGGTTACACTGTAATCATAAATAAGTATTAAATTTTACATGTGGCCCTTAGAAAGGTTTTATTTGACGATGTGACTTAGTAGAGCTAAAAGGTTGGTCATCCATGCCCTAGAACAAGGCACTGAAGGAGGTCAGTTTAGCCAGTTGGGCTTTTTGCATATATGTTCAGCTTTAGCTCAGCAGCCAAATAAAAAATTTAATTCATCATCAATCAATAAGCTATCCAAAATTATCTATACATGGTCTTTAATGGAGAGCATGGTTCTCTATTATGCAAGTTTGGAAGCAATAACATTCACAGAGAGGATTACATCAGACAAACCACAGAAGAGAACTGTATTTCTGTAGAACTGGACTCTGGCTCTTTCATTAGCTATAAGACTATGGTAATTGATTAATTTATCAAAGAACATTTATTAAGCAGAATATTATGGCAGGCAGTTGTTGCTTGTCCTTCTTTGAATAGAACCAATGATATGAGGATGATATTTTGACATATTTGGTGAGTTGTTTTTAAGTGAGACAGAGTTGCAAAAAACAATCAGAATCACTCTCTCTTCCAGAGTCATCCAAGTCAAGAGAATAGGCAATGGTCCCATGCTAGGCAGTGGGGATACAAGTAAAAATAATGAAACAGTCTCTATTCCCAAGCAACTCACTCTTCCAATGCTCCTTTTAAAAAGTGTCTGTAATCAACCAGTCGGATGTTGAGTTGGGAAGAACTGAGTTCAAATCTAGCTTCAGTGGCCTTGGGCAAGCCACTTAACCCCATTGCCTTGCAAAAATAAAACATGAAAATAAACAACAAATCTAGCTTCGGACTCTAATTTTATGAGCCTGGGCAGGTCCCTCAAGTGCTCTATGCCTCTGTTTCCTCAACTGTAAAATGAGGATGCTAATAATAGCATCTACCTTGCAGGGTTATTTGTAAAGCACTTGGCACGGTGCTTACTTCTTAATAAGTACTTATTTCTTTTTTTCCTTTCCTAGTTAATTCTTTAATTCCACTCTGCTGTCAGGGACGCTGGATTTTCTCATTTCTACTAATTCTTCAAATGTTGATTTAAGTAAATTAATAAAAATAGCAATTCACATTTAGTGTGTGTGTTTTTACTTTACAAAACCATTTTTATCAATGACTTTATTTTATATATGGACCTTATGAAGCTTGAATTATTATTCTCCTTCTTTTATAGAGAAATTAATGGTAATACAGATAGTGCCCAAGGTGCGATAGCTATTCTAATGTTCAGTGCTCTGTGTTTTCCTGAGTAATTTCTCTGTCTTATATTTATCCCTCCCTAACCCATTCCCCTTTTTGGAAATAGCAATCACTCGTGGGGGAGGATTCTTTGCCACAAAATGAGTAGGGCAGTTAAGTGTCACAATGAATAGAGCACTGGCCTTGGAGTCAGGTGTATGGGAGTTTGAATCCAGTCTCAGATACTTGACAGTTACTAGCTGTGTGACCTTGCCTCCAAGGCCATCTCCAGTTGTCCTAATTCCTATCTGGCTACTGGACCCAGATGACCTGGAGGAGAAAGTGAGCCTGGTTAATTAGCACCATGCCCCTTCACTCAAATCCTGTTCATGTGCTTTGTCATGGCATCACCTTCCTGATGCTGTGGCCTTCTTCAAAAATGAAGGGCAAAAATTATTATTGTTATTAGTTTATTATGATGATGATTTTATTAGAAGTACAAAGCAAACAGTTGGTCAAGAATTCTGGGAAGATAGACTTAGCCTTCACAGACTGTGTGTTTTGCCATTGCATCCTCATAATTTGCCTTCCCAGGGTTGCGAGCACAAGTTCTGATCCAAGGATGTGTGAGGAAAGGCAGCAATGAGCTGGGTTTCTAACAGCTGTCTGATCCTTTTTTCCTTGGACCAAAGACAGTTAATCTTCAAATTAGAAACTTGAAAGAAATGGAAAGTCAAAAAGAAATGTGAAACAAATACCAACTTGTAATCAGCTGTAAATCATCTCCCTTTCCCTTCTTTCTGTTTCTCCCAGACACAAAAAGGTTCACTGAAGGCCATTTTCACATGGAGCTAAGAGCAATTGCAGAAAGGATGGAAGGAATTTCAGGCATTGTCAAGTCCGATTCAGTTTGACACTCATTGCTGTGTAATTCTGAGGGAATTATTGTAGTGAAAAAAAGGCTAAAAATTCCAACGATTCACTTAATGAAGGTCACTGAGGGTGGCCACAGAACAAGACCCAAATGTTGGTTTAATCCCTTCCTCCTACCCACAACCCCTCTCTTGTTTTAGCAAGTAGAGGGAAAGTGGCCTGGTGGTGATGGGAAATTATCAGAGTAAATATGGTAACTTGGGATGGCAAGGCCACAATATCTCCAAAGAACTCAAAGCATTTTCCCAGAACGGTATAATCATTTCCCAGGGCCTAAACTACAATTTGGGGAGAGGGAGCTTTTTATAATGTGGATAAGATGACTTCAAGGTTAGAGGGCCGACTTCAGATTCATCTGAACTGTGTGGCCCTAGGTAAGTCACTTAATCTTTTCCTTGCCTCCAAAAGACTCTCTAAGATTATAAATTGAACCAAAGGTTTTGATCTGATGGATACAAGGAATTTCTACAATAAAGATTCCTTATGCTAATGAAATCAATGGTCTAGATTTTTCATCTCTATCTACTTCTCCTTTCCCACCCCCTCAAATAAGTAACTCATTCAGGCCACGTGGTTACTAAGTTACTGCTTAAGCATCCTCAAAAACAATGTGATAAAAATTAATGTAGCTTCCCAGTGCAATTTGACACTGGGAGAACCAGGCCCACTGCCTCATTAATTCTTACAATGTCCTGGTTTAATTGGCTGGCTAGCATATTAAGCATTTGGCTCCTTAGCTTCTTTGGAGAAAGAGAGAGACAGAGACAGAGAGAGACAGAGACAGAGACAGAAATGCAGAGATAGAGATAGACAGAGAGACAGAGAAAGAGAGAGAGAAAAGAGAGAGGAAGAGAGAGAAGATAGGAAAAGGGAGAGAGAAAGAGAATAAAGGAAAAGGGAGAGAGACAGAGAGAGGAGAGGAGGAGGAGGAGGAGGAGGAGGAGGAGGAGGAGGAGGAGGAGGAGAAGGAAGAGCAGGAGGAGGAGGAGGGGGGAGAGAGAGAGCGAGCGAGAGAGAGAGAGAGAGAGAGAGAGAGAGAGAGAGAGCCACAGTGAGTTTGGAGTAGCCCAGACTAAAGCAAATGTTTCAGGATTTTACTCTCACTCTCTGCTGCCTATTTCTTAGTGACATATTTCCTATAGCCTGCCTCAAAGACTTTGGAAGGGAACTGATTGTATAAGGGGGCAGAACAAAGACATGAGAATGCAACACATGGGAAGCATTCAGAGCTTTGACCCTTACTAGCTATTTGATGGTATATAAGGCCATCACACTTTCCTCAGCTGTAAAATGGGATTTATGATCCCTATAGTGGGGTAAATAATATTTATTTCGAAAGGTTGCTCTGATTGGGGCAGCTAGGTGGTGTAATGGGTAGAGCACCAACTCTGGAGTCAGAAGGACCTGAATTCAAATCTGACCTCAGACACTTATTAATTACCTAGCAGTGTGACCTTAACCTCATTACCTTGCCCCAAAACAAAGTTGCTCTGAGAAACATGGAAAGAATTAGATGAACTGATGCTGAGTGAAGTAAATAGAACCAAGAGCACATTGTACAACACATTAACAACCACATTGTGAGATGATCAACCATGATGGATGCAGCTCTTCTCAGCAGTTCAGAGAGCTAGGAGAACCCTGAGAGACCTCCTATCAACAATGTCATCTACAGAGGGGAAAAACCACAGAATCTGAATGCATACTAGGTTCACTTTTTTAAAACTTCTAAGTTTTTCTATCCTATCTTAAAGGTTTTCTTTTTTTTACCTTTAGTTGTAATTCCTCATATACAAAATGGGTGATAGAAAAATGTATAAATCATGAATTCGCAAGTGGATGAATTTGAAAAGCTACCACAGATGTAATAGGAAATAAAATTTCAATAAAAGAAGAAAAAAACAATAACAAAAACCAAAAAGTTGCTCTGAGAGAAACTATGGAAAGCACTTTGGGGGCATAGGAAAAAAAGACTATCAGTTCCCAAGTCAGACTCAGTGCTGCCAATATTCTTGTCCAAGGTCACTTAGTCTCCAATATCCTCATTTTCCTCATCTATAAAATGAAGTGATTGGACCAGATTCCAAAAGTCCCTTCCAGTTCTAAATCTGATTCTATGACCTTAGGGCCCTATATATTTTCCCCTGCTTTTATTCATTCATGAACCTATCCTCTGAACAGCAGTTCAAAGGAGATTTTTTCACGGTCTTCAGTTACATATATCTAGTTTCACAATTATTTATTAAGTGTCCATTTATGCTGGCTATCATCATGGCTATCATCAAAAATGACTTGTGTGTACAGAGTCTGAGCCAGATTCTCTATCTTTATGATCAGTATGTACTGGGTATAATATATTATATATAGTTTTAGGTTGGTATATGTCATCAAATGTAACCCTCATAACAATCATAATTTAAGAAAATGGAGGCAGACAGAGGTGAAGGTAATTTATCCAGGAGACACACACACAGCCAAATTTGAACTCAGGTCTTCTTGCCTCCAGAGGAGGTGCTCTATACCCTGAACCACCTACTTGCCAGAAAGGCAATTAGAGATTATGAAACTGGAGACCATTTTACAGATGAAAGAACTGAGGCTCAGAGGGAAAGGTGAAAAAATTAGTTAGTGGCAGAACTGTGACTGTGACCCAGACTTCCTTCCTTTCAGCTAAATGTTTCTGCCACTGTGACTCAGAAATACAATGAAACTTGATATCTCTCATACCAGAATAACATTTCAGAGTTGAAGGGGACCAAACCATACCCGGAAAACAATCCCCCTCTTTAACATTCCACAAACGGGATATCAAGCCAAAATTTGCCTCTTTTTAACTTTTCCTCATTGTTTTCTATTCTACTCTCTAGGTCAAGGGTTAAATCATCTTTCATATAAAAACCCTTCCGTTACCAGAAGACAGTAACTAAGATCCCCTAAGTCTTCTCTTCTCCATGTCACTCCTCAGTTCAGTAAAGTGCCTTCAAAATCAAGTGAAATCATCCAGTAAAGATGAAATTATGTTTAGTGGGACTACAACATTGTGAATTCCTTTCTCTTATTTTTTATTACTTTTTCACATGGTTCATGCTTGTATTTTCAAAATTAAAATATCAGGAAATAAATTCCAAGAATATCTCAGAGCATCTGTTTAGTGGGAAAAAAGATGGAATAAATCAAACAGCTTTTCAGTCTTACCGGAATAATCAGTTATTATTTACTGCACATAACAAAATGGAAGTACCCAAATAGGCCAGTAATTACAAGAGTGATGTATTTCTATTTTAGCCAATTTTAGTCAATGCTCTCCATTTGTGTCATCACTACAATTTCACCCTATGAACATTATAGAGAATTTCAAGAGATAGATACCTTTCTGAATCATTACATTTAATAAAACATGAGTCCTACCAAAGCTCCATTCCAGATGGGGCAAGCGATCCGGGCACTCCATCCAGAGAACCAAATCTTATAGGAAAATACCGGAAAGAAAGCAAAGATCCCAGAGATTATGCTCAATGTTCCAAAGATGATAAGGACCAGGCCAGCAAACTGAAATGGGCTCCTCATTTTCTCCTGGGTCTAGAAACTCAAAAATGTTATGTCACTCAAGCATGTATGTCTTTAAACAAATGTCTCTTAGATGCTGTAGCCATGGCAGTCAAGAATAAACAACATATTCTTTAGAGAGGTAACAGGACTTGATCTGATTCTAGTGTGTTTTCAATGAGAGAGAGGGGGAGAGGAGAGGAGAGGAGAGGAGAGGAGAGGAGAGGAGAGGAGAGGAGAGGAGAGGAGAGGAGAGGAGAGGAGAGGAGAGGAGAGGGGAGGAGAGGAGACAGAGAGAGACAGACAGAGAGAGAGAGACAGAGAGAGAGACAGAGAGGCAGAGAGACAGAGAGAGAAAGAGACAGAGACAGAGACAGAGACAGAGACAGAGACAGAGAGAGAGAGAGAAGGTTGAGAAAAGAAAGGAAGAAAGGTAGAGGGACAGGGAGTGGGAGAGAGAGGTGGAAGGGAGGAAGAGGAAGAGAAAACCTGGGAGAAGAAGAGGCTAGGGAAAGAGAGACAAGAAAGAGACAGGAAGAGAGGTAGAATGATGACAAGAGAAGTAGAATGGGAGAAGGAGAGGGAGAAAGAGAGAAGTAGAGAAGTGGTGAAGAGGAGAGACTGGTGGGAGAGAGGGGAGAAATGAGAAAGAGGAGAGGGAAGAAGGAAGGGGGAAGGCAGAAGAAGGGAAGAGAAAAGAAGGAAGTGGAAGGATGAGAGAAGAAGTAGAGAAAAGAGGGGGAAGGAGAGGAGAGGATCTAGGTAAAAAGAAAAAAATGGGAAAAAAGTATAGTAGGGAGACAGAGAAAGAAAGAAGTGCAAGAGAGGAGGGGAGTAGAGATGAAAAAAAGACGAGAGAAGAAAAAGGAGCAAAGAGGAGAGGACAGAGAGAGAAAAAGAAGGGAGAAGGAGAAAAATGAAAGAAGAGGAGAGAAAAGAAAGGCAATAAGAAGAAAGGAAAGAAAGAAAAGAGATAGTTGGCTTACTGGATATTTTTAGAGATTCTTCCATTATTTTGTTCTGATCTGGGCAGTGACCACTTCCTGGCTCAATCAACCAGGAAGATTTGCTGACTCCACTAACAGTTTTTTCCCTTACAAAACCCTACATCCTTTGTGCCCCATAAATCAGCATTTACAGTTCAGTTTCCCACAAAACAGAGTAAAACAGGCGACTCAGAAAAATTTTCTGTTCATTCATGTTTTGCAAACTCCAATCATTGGAGCCAGGAAAACATTCCTCCACCTTATTGGATCTTATCATTTTAGCTTCACTAGAGCCCTTTTAAAGGTGATTCATTAGAAATGGATTCATCCTAAAAATGGATTTATCTTATTTTTAAAAAAACCCTATAGGATATAGTTTCATCATTGAGCTTTCCTCCCACTAAATGTTATGAAATCCCCTTAATTTAACCAATAATGGTGATTTAATTTAATAGATCTCTCTTTAAGCTAATTTTTCCCATTCCCATTTAGCAAGTGCAGAACATACAGATATAAGAGAAATGAAAACTCTGAGCCATGATTTCACTGGTGAAGAAAGCACTTTTGTTTTCATCTATTCTTGGATCAAAACTTGGGTTTTAGCTACTGTAGTCTCTGAACATTTAAATCATTATCTGTTAGCTTTTCAGGTAAGGTTATGTCTGTATAGAGATGAAGTCACTGAGATCTGGTCAGAAATCATTCATTAGGATTAGGTGACTGGGGCTTTGTTCCAGAGTGATGAACTCAGAGGTACCTGAAGTCAAGTATGGAACTTCATATCTGGTTTGAAAGACTTAGTTAAAATAGTAACTTGTTATTGCTTCATCATTTCAGTTGGGTCCAACTCTTTATGACCCCTTTGGGGTTTTCTTGGCAAAGATACTGAAATGGTTTGCCATTCCTTCTCCAGCTCATTTTACAGATGAGGAATTGAGACAGAGTTGTATGACTTGTCCAGGTATGGTAAATTAAGTAGGGAAAGGAGATCTTTAAAAACCTACTCTGCTTCCCTCCAGCTCTTCTGAAACTTACATTTCTTCTTCTTCCCATTCCTCTGATGAAAATAAAGACTTGGTCCATACTTGCTATTCCAGGTACAATTTGTGATCATCCCTTGCTTCATGCCTACCCAGATATTCCTTTATACAGAGCCCTTCCTAAGCAACTGGTGCCTTTTCTTTCTTGAAATGACCTTGTATATGTGTGCATTTATGTTTGTGTGCATAGTGTGTGTGTGTGTGTGTGTTTATATTGACTTCTTTGTGTTCATAAGGAATTCCTTTACCTCTAATGTACCTCCTTGAGAGGAGGAACCTTTTAGTTGTTGCTATTTATCCTGATATCCCCAGAGCTCAGAACAGTACCATGTATTTTTTCTCAATTAGATCTATGATTTCATAAGTACAATGAAATCTAAGTTAAGAATTTAATGTGTTACAGAATTAATAGGCTCAGAAAAACTTTCAAAGGTTATGGGGTCTAACTTGTACCCATAAAAATATTGCCACTCCAACATAACTAACATGTGATCATGTACCCTCAGCTTGGAAGACCTTTAAGGAGAGGAACCCTGCCAACTTTGCTCAATATTCCATTTCAATTTGCCATAGCTTATCCTGGCATCAGAACCATTGACCACTGTTTCTGTCTTCTAAGACTTTTTAAAAAGGACAAATTTGTTTCCTTTTCTTGATAACAGCCCTTCCAAAAGGGCTGAACATGGGCTTCATGCCTACCCATGCCTTCTTTTATTCAGGTTGAATATCCCTAGTTCCTTACTTCTTAAATGAGTGAATGACTTTCTCGTTATTGATAGTTACGCAATATCCGTCTTGAAAATGAATTGCATTAATTGGCAAAAGTTTGGATTCTAGGAGTGAGGAATCCGGGATGAGTCCTAGCTTGTGAGTCTGAGGGACTGGTAGGATAGTGTTGTCCCGGACAGGAATAGGAAAGGGAGGAGCAGAGGAGCGCATACAATTGTCATGAGAATAAAACTATCAATCACTTATAATAATAAAGGAAAAAATAAATAACCAAAAAGATAGCAATTACTTTTCATAAACTATTGGAGGTTAAAACTGCAATGAGATTTTTGGGAAAACCTATGTAATAAAATTTACATCCTAATCTAAATTAATTTAAAGATTCATTTCCTATCAATTAAAAGAAACACCAGGGGCGGCTAGGTGGCGTAGTGGATAGAGTACTGGCCTTGGAGTCAGGAGTCCCTGAGTTCAAATCTGGCCTCAGACACTTAATAATTACCTAGCTGTGTGGCCTTGGGCAAGCCACTTAACCCCATTGCCTTGCAAAAACTAAAACAAACAAACAAACAAACAAACACCAAAAGATTACCAAGTAGACTAGATGAAATAAAACAGAATTCAACTGGAAGAACAAAGTATTAAGAATCTCAAGAAAAATAATGGAAAAAAAAGGTGAGGTGGAGAAAGGAAAAGAATCTAGCATAATCAGATCTTAAAATATGCAACAATGCAATAATTATCAAAATATAAAATTACCAAAATAATTATCAAAGTATTTTGTTTGGGGTTATAAAAGAAAAAATAATTTGATTGAACAGATCCAGAAATAATTGAACATAGAATGCTTTATGAACCCAAGATCATCTACTATATTTACCATAGAATAAAGGGTGATAGATGTAACAGACTATTATATAAACATTATATATTATATCATATCATATTACATACATATTGCATATGAAGAGCACCATTCATAACTATGGAGTTTGGGGGAAGCACTTGAACAAACACTGAAGAAGATGAAATGGATATTTTAATTATGTAAAATTGAACATTTTTTCCATAAACAAAATCAATGGAGTTAAAATTAGAAAGAAAACAGTTAACTAGAAAAAAAAAATCTTAGCTTGAGAGAGGCATTTTCAGACCATACCCAAATGTAGGAATTTGCTTTACCTGAATATTCTTATTTGTTAAAAGGGAGAGGTTTTATTTTTTATTTCTGGAGGAAATAGGGGATATAAGGAGAAGTGGTGAATGGATAGTGTTAGCATTTTCCTCCAGAACAAAGAGAATAGAATGAAATAAGAAACAATGCACCATTTTTTTAAAAGAGAAGATAGCAGAAGGAAGTTCAGAAGGTAACATAGACTAGCAGGGAGATATTGATACTCTCAATCTAAATTTATCTTAAAATAAATAATGACCTTATACATAATGGAGATTTATGATTTCCTATAAAATCCCCTTTAATTTTTTTGTTTATGGAAACTTTTGTGTTTTTAATGTTTGATAATTCAATAAAAAAGAGGATATCATAAAGTCACCTTCTTTGACAGTGCAGGCACAGAGGAATGCTCTTGATATAAGTTACATAGATATAAGCAAAATATTTAACAAATTCTTTCATGCTATTTTTGTGGTCATAATGGAGATAGGTAGACAATTAACAAGGTGTCTTCAGGATTGCTTCAGTAGCCAAATGCAAAGCGTAGGTATGAATAATTCAAGTCAATTTAGCTGGAGTCTCTATTGAAGTACCCCATGAATCTGTCCTTGTCCCTGGATGTTTATTATTTTTTGTCAATGATTCTCATAAGAGTATAGAAGATAAAGCCAGATTTGTTGACCTCACCAATCTAAGAGGGAGCACTAATACTTTACATAACAGGCAAGTCTCCTCAAAATCTCAAAAGGCCAGAACATAGAAGTGATAGGGTCAAATGCAAAGTCTTATACTTGTGCATTTTTTAAAAATCAATTTTGCAAATACAAGGTGGAGTAGATGAGATCAAACAGCAATTTGTCTATAAAGGAACTAGAAGTTTGGGGTTGACTATAAGTTCAATATGTGAAATAGTAGCTAAAAACAGATTAGCTACAGAAGCAGAGCTTTTGAGAAATCAAGAATTAGTTGATAGAATTCTAGGTTTCATGTGAGGAAGACCTGGGTTCAAATTCTGCCTCTGACATTTGCTAGCTTTGGGGCTTTGGGCAAGTCCTTAACTTCTGTGGATCTTGGAAACCTGCATAGCTGAAAGAAGTTTCCATGCTGAGATTTCCATACACTGAAGAAATTAGAGACCCTTTGGGTAAAAAATATCCCTTGTACAAAAATATTCATAACAGTCCTGTTTATGGTGGCAAAAAAATGGAAATTAAGTGAATGTCCTTCAATTGGAAAATGGCTTAGCAAACTGTGGTATATGTATGTCATGGAACACTATTGTTCTATTAGAAACCAGGAGGGATGGGAATTCAGGGAAGCCTGGAGGGATTTGCATGAACTGATGCTGAGTGAGATGAGCAGAACCAGAAAGACATTGTACACCCTAATAACAACATGGGGGTGATGATCAACCTTGATGAACTTGCTCATTCCATCAGTGCAACAATCAGGAACAATGAGGCTATCTTTGAAGGAGAATACCATCTGTATCCAGAGAAAGAATTGTGGTGTTTGAACAAAGACCAAAAACTATTACCTTTAATTTTTAAAAAAATTGCTATCTTTTACTTTATGTTTCTTTCTTAAGGATATGATTTCTCTCTCATCACATTCAACTTAGATCAATATATAACATGGAAACAATGTAAAGACTAACAGACTGGGGCAGCTAGGTGGTGTAGTGGATAAAGCACCGGCCCTGGAGTGAGGAGTACCTGGGTTCAAATCCAGTCTCAGACACTTAATAATGACCTAGCTGTGTGGCCTTGGGCAAGCCACTTAACCCCGTTTGCCTTGCAAAAACCTAAAAAAAAAAAAAGAAGAAGGAAAAAAAAGACTAACAGACTGACTTCTGTGGGGGGTTGTGGGGGAGGGAAGCAAGAGTAGGGGGGAAATTGTAAAATTCAAAATAAATAAAATCTTTCTTTATGGGGGGGGGGGTGACTAGGTGGCGCAGTAGATAGAGCACCGGCCCTGGAGTCAGAAGTACCTGAGTTCAAATTTGACCTCAGACACTTAATGACTGCCTAGCAGTGTGGCAAGCCACTTGGCCCCATTGCCTTGCAAAAAAAAAAATCTAAAAAATAAAAGGAAATAAGGAAATTACAGACCCTTTACATGTTTGCTTTGCATAATATCCAGGACTAGGAAGATAATTCTTCTTGCTGGGAGAAACACATCTAAAAACATGCTCCTGTTGGGAGAACCTTTAGCAGTCACCTACTCTAACCTTCACTGGAACAGGAGTTTTTGCAATAACAGACACTCCTTAGAAGTGGTCGTTTCAGTCTTTGATTTAAGCCCTCTAACCAATAGTGTGGTTGATAAATAGTTGACAACTGGGTCTCTTAAAAAGAAGTTTGCAGGACACATTTTTTAAGCCTAATCTGCATTATTAAAACTTTCTCCATCACTTTTCCAATTCTAGATAATTAATAAAACAAGTCTTCAAGTCTTGATTTACAGCATTTGCCAATTTCCAAGGTGTAAATGCTCACACCGAACATTTAACAACTGGACACTGAGCTGGCTCCAGCAATCCCCTACCTTTAGGCTGCTATCTCCCCATGTAGTCCATTTTACTTTTGGATGATTTTCTTTGTTAAGTAGTTTTTCTTTACTTTGATCCTAAATCTGCATCTTTGCAACATCCAACTATTAATTGGAATAAGTCAAGCAGAGTAAGCCCAATTCTTCTGTCACATGAAATATATTTCCAAAATTTGTACTTGGCTGTTATGTTCCTTGAGTCATCTCTTCTGCCGACCACACGCTCCCAGCTCAGTCAACTAATTCTCATCTAGCAGGATCTTAAGGCTTTTAACCATCCTGGTTGCCTTCCTCAGGACATCTTGAACTTGACAATGTCCTTCCTAAAACATGACTCCCCAAACTGAATATGATACCTTAGCTATTGTCTGACAAGAATAATAGATAATGACGAATTGATTTTATTGGGGCATGCATTACATTAGCCTCTTGATTTTCTATAAGTTTCCATCAATGGGGATGAGTAAAATATACTGATTATTGGGGAGGGGGGAACAATATGATTGTTTTTTTTCACTATATGTTTTTCAAATAATACTAATTCCATTTATTTTGTAGCCATTACTATGGTAATATTCTCTAATAGTTATAAGATCTTAGGCTTTGCATTTTCTCAGATAGCAGGATAACTTTGAAATGTTATATATGTTAAATCTAAAAGACTTAGATGTATCTGAACCAATCCTCTTATTTTACAGACCAGAAAACCAAGACTCAGCGAAGTGACTTGCCCAAGGTCACCCAAGGTAGTATGTGGCATAGCAGTGATAAGAAGCCAAGCTGGTTAACTTTCAGCCAAAACAATGGAAGTTCCTTGAGATTAGGAATGACTTTGTTTTGTCACCAATCAAGATGCCTGCCACATAATGGCCATTCAATAAATTATTGTGGAATTGAATTGCATAGTTTCTTTCTTCTACTCCTTATACCATTTTTTTTTACATTGTATTTTGCTTTCTCACCTTGATTATGCTCAAGAGAGCTGTAGTCATGGGGTGGCTAGGTGGCATAGTGGATAAAGCACCGGCCCTGGAGTCAGGAGTACCTGGGTTCAAATCCGGTCTCAGACACTTAATAATTACCTAGCTGTGTGGCCTTGGACAAGCCACTTAACCCCATTTGCCTTGCAAAAACCTAAAGAGAGAGAGAGAGAGAGAGAGAGAGAGAGAGAGAGAGAGAGAGAGCGAGCTGTAGTCTGAAGATCTGAAGTTTGACTATCTTCATAGATGACACTGTTGGGGAAAAGCTAGGGATCTGCTCAGGACCCAGAGAATTAAATCTATGAATCAACAGACCAGTGAAAGTGGCTAAGTCCAGAACAGGAATGGTGGATCCCCTCTATAGACACGCCTAAAATTTAGTCCTGGGTGGAGGCCAGGGGGATATGAGGAGTCACAATAAAAAAAAAATTTAGAAAATTAATCTGGTTAGTTCCTTGCATTTTGGCTTCCTCCCCAGCCCTGATAACCAGTCCAGTAACATAGCTTACATTTCTTTTAGTCTCTTTGATCTAACAATAACAATAATCAATAAACTAGTATTTATATACCCCTATTATGTGTCAGATACTTTGCAAATGCTATCTCATCTGATACCTATAACAACCTGAGGAGGGGTGGATTTCATTATTATCCCCATTTTACCAATGAGGAAACTGAGGCAGAAATTAAATAACTAGCCTGAGATCACAGTCAATATCAGTGTCAAGATTTGAACTCAGGTCCTCCTGATTCCAGGTTCATCATGCTAACCACTGCACCACCTAGCTGCCCTAATTTTATGCAGTAGATATTTATGCAGTGGTTTTTATATATGCAAAAGTCTTATTTGGTAGAGTGATATATTTCCTAATAGAAGACATGTATGTAGCCTGAATAAATATGGTATATAATAAGCCTAATCTTACTTAATCTCTTCCTTATCGTGATCATATTACAATAAAGATTTGCCTTTAGATTGATTCCTTGTCTTTTTAGTCAAAGTCTACTCTGGTGGAGTCATCCAGTCTAATCTTTTTGGAACATTGAGTGTACTGATAGTTTGGAGAAAAGTTGGCTACGTGCTGATTAAGTTTCAAGCTGATGAATACAGTCTTTCTAAGTGGCTCTCAATTTAGCTCTCTGGAGAGCCAGAGGCACAGTCCTAAGGGAGGTGGGGGATAGCTTCAAATATGCCTCTCAGTCTTGTCTTAACAGAACACTACTGTTTCTCCTGATAAAACTGTTACTAACATGTGCTGTGTGCTTGGACAAATCAAGGTTCATTGGTACAGCTGAAAATCAACTTCAGATTTGGGGAGAGTTCACTCTGGAGGAAAAAGAGCTCATCTCTATGCAGCTGCTTTACACTCATCTCATTTGATGTTGATGACAACCTTTTGAGTTTAGGGACTACTGGGATTATTGTTCCCATTTTGTAATTAAGGACACAGAGACTCAAGTTGTTAAATGTCTTGTCCATGACCACATGGCTGCCAAGGGATGAGAACTTGGATCTTCTTTGTTGCGGTACCTCTCCCAGTGTGACCCTTCATCACATTTATGTAGGTAATTCATCCCAAGGGCTTCTCCCATGTCTTCTCATCCAGTGTAGCTCTTCCATAAATCTTCCACAGAGAAGGCACTCAATGGGTTGGAAGCCATTCTCTAAATCTGTGGTTAGTCAATGGATACTCGTGCAGTCCATTTTTTCTTCTCTGTGTTCTCCACACAACACCACCCCACCCTCTATTCTAGCCAGCCATGTCCTTAATGATATCTTTTATACTGTTTTTCACAAGTGAGCCAATGCTCATTGACCAAACTACAACCTACTTAGAACTACTACTGTTTTGTTTTGTTTGTTTGGGATTGATTTTTAACTTGTGCTTGCAATTCAGATTCTTCCATAAGGATGTCGGATGAGGTAATGAAGAAAAAGTTCTTTGCAAATCTCCAAATACTATATAGTTGTGACTTACTGTTGTGATTATGATTGCAATGTCCATAATCACCAGGAGCATTTTGGTGCTTATGAAGGTGATTTTTGTTATAGAGAACAATTTGGCATCAGTGTAAATACTGAACTCTCTCAAATGGGATTTTGCTTCTTAAGGAAGGAAGAACATGGAAAGATCCTAAGTAACACTGCTCCAATCTGACTTATTTAAGCTAGTAAGTGACTTTGAAAATTTGGTAGTTGCTCTAGGCTTCAGACCACATGTGATATTGGAAGTTTCTTAATAATGATAAAACATGACTCATGCTCTGACCATAGAGATCTGCTGGCAATTGCAGCATTTGGTTCATGTTTCATCAAGGATCCTTCAATCCACAGAAGGTTTCAGGCTAATGAAATATATATTGGATATATTTTCTTTAACCTGACAAAAGCTCTAAGTGACTCATACCTGAACCCATAAGTGAGTAAGACATTTCCTCTTCTGTCTTGGCTGAACCTCAGACTTCCCCAGTTAACTACATTGCTTCTAGACTTAAAATGTTACTCTGAGTGGGGTCCTCTTATGTGGAGTGGGGAAGAATTTAGGTAGTGATAGCATCAAATATCCCTCCCCTGTGGACAATACCCACCATCCCCAGTGACACATATATTCCTTCTGACAGCTATTCAGGGTTGGCCCCCTGACCAGGGGAAAGATATCAAATGACCTTTTTGGTCCTCATGACTCATAGTAACAGTAAGAGAATATATTGGGGTTGCTTGTCCAAGTCATGGTCCCTTGCTGGACCAAGCCTAGCTTTCTACTGTGTTTCTGCACTCTAATATCATTTTCTCCTTTCACATCTGCCCATTGTTTCATCTGATACTAGTTTCTCTTTCTAAGAGGTTCAATATTTACCTGATGTTCAGGCTGGATTTCTGTACAATTTTATCATGTAGTTATCTATCCCATATCTTCAAACTTTTAGTTTCCCTGAGGCAGGTGGTGCTACAGTAGATATAACATGGGGGCTAAAGTAGGAGATCTGAGTTAAAATCCAGCCTCAGACACTTGCTAGCTCTGTGACCCTGGACAAGTCATTTAATGCTGTCTCCCTCGGTTTCCTCAAATGTTAAATGGGGTTAATTATATTACCTACTTCCCAAGATTATTGGGAGGATCAAATGAGATTGAGATATTGGTAATGTATTTCACATACTGTAGGTACTTAATAATGCTTATTTCCTTTTTTTTTTGCTTCTTTCTAATGTAAGAATCAGTGTGGACAACTTACTATAAACTTGAATTCAAGTATCAAAAAAGCTCTTATCAATGGGGTAATGAGAATTTTGGACAAGAGGAATTCATACTGTGACATATCTCGCTTCTACCTTGATAAAATAAAGGTGTTGACTTTGATGATCAGAATTTTTTTGCTTTAGCTATATATAATATTTTTATGTATATATACACATATGTGAACATTTATTTTTAGTTATATATGGTCAAAATAACATAATTATTTCCCCTTGCACATAGTGAATACTCAATACATATTTGGAGTTTTATGCTTATTCAACAGGGAAAGTGGAACATTTGTGTTATGCTATATATGTAGATGTATTGTTAGGTGGAACTTGGAGGAGAGCACCAGAGGGGCAGAGGCCTCTTCCAGGGTGAGAAGGTTCTATGGACATGGTGGGAAAGTCCTAAGAATCAGCAGTGAAGCTAGAAGAAGAGCTAGGGGGATTTGGGCTTTTAATTCATGCCCATATTTCTATTTTTCTTTTCTCCCATAAACAATGGAAATGAAGACTCTCTCATCATACTGTGGGAAGATGTGACCAAACATAACCTTTCAAATCACAAATCTAGCCATAAGAGGTCATGTAGCCCAATTCTCTTGTTTAAGATAGACGAAGAATCTAAGACTCAGGGAAGTTAAGTGACTTGTCCAAGGTCACATAGAGAGTGAGTCAGAATTGAATTTGAACTCAGGTCCTCTGATTGCAGAGATGACATCTTTTTTCTTAGACTGCTTTGAAATAATTCCAGTTCTTTCTAATCACTTGGAGACTAAGGTTAAATTAAATTATCCACAGTCCACAGTCCCAAAAGGGGTCAGATTTTTTAGTATTCTGACAGGTGACATACTTGGTCTATGAGAGAGCATCATGAATTACCTAGATCTTCCTCATTCGGATTTTATCTACTTTTGTATGGCCTACCCTGAGATACATCTAGGAGTCATCTGGAATATATCACTGCTCTCCTACATTTTTTGCAAAGGAAAACAATTTAAGGGTGACATCAGCAAGCTTCAACAGTACAGCATCCTAAGATTGCAGCTGCAAGCAAATGCTTTCCCTGCCAGGAGAGATTTGCCAGGTGCCCCTCCTCTGTGGGCTACTGTTCAGAGCATCTTGTCTTTCTCCTATGGTCATTCCAATCATATTTGATCATGGAGATGGAGGTGTCCCAAAAAGAACTGTGTGTGGGTATGTGAGGAGTTGTGATTAACTGAGGCCTTGGCTGGAGATGAGTGAGAAGATTCAGAAAGCAAGAAGGGAGATGGGTCATGTGGGTGAGGGGAGACAGAGGTCAGAGGATAGGGAGGGAGAGTGGAAAATGAGAACAGAGAGGGAAACATTGATGAAGCCAGAAAGGGCTTCTTGGGTAGGTCACGGAGATGGAGCAATGCTTTGGCCAGAGTTGATTCAGGAACAGAATGGTAAGAGAAGCAGCAGGACAACCATGTACTTTCCACAGAAGACGCAGAGCTTGGGGAAAGATACCAGAGGGAGTGGAAGGGGGGAATAAAGGAAAAGCAGAATCAAAACAAAAGGAAGAAAAGAAGAAAAGTTATTGGAATCCTGACACGATGAACAAGTAGAGTTGGAAAGAGAACTAGGAGTGGGGAAGTACGAGCTCTTCATTTTGCAGAAGATGAAATCGGATCCCAGGGAGGTTAAATGATTCAGCCAAGGTCACACAGGTGGTGGATTCATATCAAGACGGGGAACGATCCTCAAAAGCCATCAAGTCCACCCCCAAGCTCATGTTTTGCGGATGAGAAGACTGATGATTATGGAAATGAAATCTCTTGCCCAAGGTTCTAGAAGCAGTAGCTAGAAGAGGTGGAATAAAACTGTCTCTTAGGATTACGTTTTCCTAGATTATGAAATTGTTCCTTGGAACAAGCCCTTGAAAACTGTGTAGATATAGCTTAGAATCTTTAGATTGAAAGTTATAAGGACTGTTTGCTGATCATCTATTCTAATTCAGAATAATACCTCATTCCTATTAATATAATCTTATATTGTTATCTCATTCCTCTCTCTCTCTCTCTCTCTCTCTCTCTCTCTCTCTCTCTCTCTCTCTCTCTCTCTCTCTCTCAGATGGGGATCAGTTAGGAATGGGTCCTGTAAATTCCTTAATATTCTTTTTTTGTTGAAATTCCTAGGGGGCAGCTAGGTGGTGCAGTGGATAGAGTTCTAGCTCTGGAGTCAGGAGGACCTGACTTCAAATATGGCCTCAGACACTTAATAATTTTTTGGGGGGTGGGGTTTGCAAGGCAATGGGGCTAAGTGACTTGCCCAAGCTCACATAGCTATGTAATTATTACGTGTCTGAGATCAGATTTGAACCCAGGTCCCCTGACTCCAGGATTGGTGCTCTATCTAATGCTCTACCTAGCTGCCCCCTGACACTTAAAAATTACCTAGCTGCCTGACCTTGGCAAATCACTTAACCCCATTGCCTTGCATAAAAAAATAAATTTTAAATATTTAAAAAAATGAAATCATCCAATCCCTATGCCTATGTAAATGAATTAAACGGATATTTATAGGAATTCCTTAATATTCAGTGTTCTATGGGTAGTTAGGTGATGGAGTGGATAGAATATGGACCCTGGAGTTAAGAGGACATGAATTCAAATCCAGCCTCAGACTTGATACTTATTAACAGTATGACTCTGGGCAAATCACCTAACCCTATTAACTTGCAAAAAACAAATTCACACACACACACACACACACACACACACACACACACACACACACACACACTCAATGTTCTATGGACAATTGCACAGTTCTATGGACAGTGCCTTTTGATGCTGGACAACAATATCAGGATGAAAGCACCGGCTCAATGAAAGATGCTCAGTGCACTTCTTGAAGCAAAGAGTGAGATGTGGATGATCTGAATGGATGGGGATGACTTCTTGTTTCCTTGCACTTTAATCGTATCCAGGTCCCTGCATTTGGAATATTTTGATTCCATGAAGCTTGGAGATGATAACATTGATTGCAAGATTGTTCCTCAGTTTTTATACCTCAATGAAACATGGTTCCACTGTGCTCCAATGGACGGCTTCTTCTAGATGTCATGAGTCTTTATTTTCAGTACAGGGATTTTGTCATCTGTCAGTCAGTGGAAGATAATGAGTTCCTAAAGTTTAATTATGATTGCCAGTTTTCTAGGTATTCAGCAGGTACTAAAGATTTACTGCTTGCAGTGAAACTTGGTTCTGTCTCCATCACTTCCTTGTAAAATCTGCACTAAGTCTGGGGCCCTTAAGGACCTGGTGTACTTTCTAGGGGCAGGAACTCCTTAATTGCCATCATAAAATCCCCTGTTTCCCCAAAAAATAAATTGAATAATTCAGACCTTAGATTGATTTTTTTTTTTGGTTAACAAATTGTTGGCTGAGTTCTTGCAAATGTCTCTCAAGTTTGGTCTTTAAATACCATTCCTAGATGTTAATCATTTCCATGTAGAGGTAACCCACTTGAGGTTACATTAGACAAATCCAAAGATGCGTAACTTTTATCAGATTTTATTACTCCTCAGTGAAGTGAGGTCTACCTGCCTCGAAAGTATTCCTATAGGTTTTTAGTAATTCATATTTGCCCTTAGAATGTCTATCAGTTCCATTCTTCCATTCTGGTGCCTGAACATTGATTTTTTTTCCTCTATAACTGCTTGTGGATAATGGAGTCAATGTTTTGTTAATATTGGGTGTGCTTTTGTTAGGATACTTTCAGAATCTGTTACGGTTCATTCTATACTTCTGAAAGTATACATTAAGGCTGGTCACAACCTTTTCTTTGATATTTTTATGCTCAATCTATCTACTTTAAATGATAGCAATTCATTACAGGTCCCCGACACCAAAAACTACAGAAAGGTCACCCTGGAACTTGTGATCAAAGGCTCCATTATCCTTCCTGTCTCCCAGATTCATTCCTTAGAATTATCCAGGCCTTCTCTCTTCCTCATTTTCCCTCTCATTTGCAATAAATTTCTGAGTCTTGACATTTTTCCCTTCACAATATTTATCATATCAGAAGACAAAAGCAGGAACAATTATAACTTTTACTCAGTAAACCAATTAATGTGGTTCACTCTCTTGCACTAATATACAGAGATCTGGGAGAAGGGGCACACACTTTAAAAAAAATCCAACAATGGGAAAATCAGAAATGACCTAACCAAGCTCTGAGTCCCCCTAATGCCTTGCTTCAGTCACTTTCATAGCCATTGGAACAAATTGCTTTCATATTCCCATTCCACCAGGGAAAATCTTCAAAATCTTGGGGTTGACATCTCCCTAACGCATCGGTAGTTACCCTTAACTTGGGTTCACCCATCTCCCAAGATGGTTTTCCAGGGTTTGACCACTACACATGCACAGTTTCTTGGAGACACAGATGAGAGAGGGGTGAATCAAGGAGGCACCGCAGG
The DNA here is from genome assembly GCF_037893015.1 of Macrotis lagotis. Taxonomy (NCBI): domain Eukaryota; kingdom Metazoa; phylum Chordata; class Mammalia; order Peramelemorphia; family Peramelidae; genus Macrotis; species Macrotis lagotis. The sequence continues at coordinate 32,354,740 of NC_133663.1, read as the reverse complement.
TGACTGAGCAACCCTCAAAAGGACTCAGTACACCCTCATGTTAGAGGTTCTAGTCCTCCTGAACACCAAACCTCACTGTTTGGTGTTTAAAGTCCTTCACCACTGATTCTAGTCTACTTCTCTATTATACTATGCCTCATTTCCCTCCATGCACACTTGGACTAGCCAAATGGGTCTACTTGATCACTGCAGCCCACCTCCAGACCTTGTTTCGATTGTCCCCTCAGCCTAGAAAATGCTATCTGCTCACTGATATCTCTTGGTTTCCTTCAAAACTGAAATCAAGTACCATCCCTTCAAGAAGCTTATTCTCATCTCCTCTCTGTCATCTCCTCTCTATCACATATCATCTCCATTCTATTATCTCCTCTCCCCCAGAAATTATGGTGCATATATGTTGTATGCATTTCATACTACCTGCCTTTGGAGAGAGACTGACTTTGACTCCCAAACTCACCCCACTTTTTTTAAAAAAAAGAATTTATGGATAGAAGACCCTAGAACCATGCAAGCAAGAAGAAGAGGCTCCAGACCATTCGTTTATCATTTTTTAAAATGGGAGTATCATAGAACCATGCAAAGAATATGGACTGTGGAATCAGAGATGCTGGTTTCAAAGTCTACCTCCAGGGCTTATCTTTGGGACCCTGGCTAAATCATTTATTTGCTTCCATTTCTTCATCTGAAAATGAGGTGCAAATAGACTTGATAGCCTAAGAAGACCTCTCAAAAGATTTATGTTCTCATGGCTCCATGATATGTTACAATTAACATCACATTTCTCTGAACCCATTAAGGATGTTGGGGTAAGTCTGCATTGGCCTTATGAAAATAAGAAGCAGTAAAATAAGGCTTAGCTTGAGAATAAAGAGAGAAGAGATCTGGGATATCCAACATACCACATATCTTAAGGTAAATGGACCAAAACAAAAGCATGAAGTAGGAAACAAGATAAAATAAATCCAAAGAAGAGGGAGGGAACACTTGATAGAGCTGCCAAATTTCCAGTTCCTGAGAAATTTCCTATGTACATTAGATTTAACTCTTTGAAGGAAAGGTCCCTGTCCAACATTGCTTATTTATCTTCTTTTAAGGAAAGTGTATGGCATAGGGATTAATGACCTGACCTGGGACCAAGAAGAGCTGGGCTTGAGTCTTACCCTTAACCCATACTGGATAAGGTAGCCCCAAGCAAGTTTCTTATCCTTTTAAGGTCCCAGAAAACTGTAAGGCTATGAGTAACAGAGAAAGCTCTAAGATGAATTACGGATGGGCTTATTTCCTTTTTTGGTCATTATTTTAAAAAATCTTTTTTTTTTAAGAGATGACTTCCATCATTACCATAGTCATTTTTATATATTGCTGGTCCCAATAACTCAGCACCCAAAAATAGCCATGCAGGGCAGTGGTTAGACCACTGGGCCTTGAGGTGGGAAAATTTCAATCCAAATCCTACCTCTGGCACTGACCAGCTGTGTGACCCTAGGCAGGTCTCTTAAACCTCAATTTGCCTCAGTTTCCTCAGTGGTCAAATGAGGATCAATTCCTATTTCCTTCTTCCATCTGTTTATGCTTTCTTGTCCTTTGTGACTGTTGTGACTGTGCTTCTATAGATACTCTAGACGGTTCCTTCCAAATGCTGGACACCTTCCTCAAGAACTCACAACCATTGAGTGGATTCCAGTGTAGCCTAGGGGTGATCTAGAAATCACTCGTCACTCTCACAATGGATCACACATATCTCTGATGGCATCCTGAATCCTACTTCTTCCATAGTTTCTCACTGGCATTAGAGTAAAGCCTATTTCTTTTCACCATGTAACAACATTAGAAGGAAGGAAATAAGAAAATTTATTAAATATATACTATGGATCAGGTACTATGGTAAGCATTTTGCAAATATCTCATTTTATACTCATAACAAACTTAAAAAGTAAGTGTTATTAATATTCCCATTTTATAATTGAGGAAACTGAGGCAGACAAAGCTTAAGTGACTTATCCAGGGTCATACAATTAGTGTCTGAGGAAGGATTTGAACTTAGGACTTCCTGACTTCAGGCTCAGCACTGTATCTACTGACATAACCTAGTTGCCTCTAGATAATTGACTCTCAAATTCATTTTAAAAAATTCTGAACTTAGCAAATACAAATAAAAATGGCATTTTTCACATCTATAGAACAGGAAAATGATTGTCCATATGGAGGGAGCTTTTTCCTTTAAACCAATGAAATTAAAAGTCCAAAGTTTAAAAGTTAAAAAAAAAGCTTCTATCATTAAAGCATACAGTCACCCCATAATGGATGATACTGAATAATTGACCATTGCCTGGCCAATTGACTCTTGTTCTCTCTCTCTCTCTCTCTCTCTCTCTCTCTCTCTCTCTCTCTCTCTCTCTCCTTTTTTTTTTTTTTTTTTTTGGTTTTTGAAAGGCAATAAAGTTAAGTGACTTGCCCAAGGTCACACAGCTTGGCAATTATTAAGTGTCTGATGCTGGATTTGAACTCAGGTCTTCTTGATTCCAAGGTTGGTGCTCTATCCACTGCACCACCTAGCCAATTGGCTCTTGAGAAAATTTAACCCGATCTTTTCCTATGAGAACACAATTCGGTCCTAGGTTTAACATATTGTTCAGTTGTTTCAGTTATGTCCTTCTGAGATAAATGGAATGAAGTAACTTGCCTAGGATCATACAGCTAGAAAGTGTCTGAGACCAGATTTGAACACAGAAAGATGCATCATCTTTACTCCAAGCCAAGTAGTAGTTAACCATAGGTTCTATGGGTTGGTCACTTAAACTCTCAAGTCTCAGTTTCCTCATCAATAAAATGAGGAGGGAGAAAAATTTGTGATTTTTGTGAAGACAAAAAAACTTTGAAAGGTTTAAGAACTCTGATCAGCATAATGAGCAACCATTATCCTCTCTAAAACTGGTAAGGAACTATCACACCTACTTCCTGACAGAGACATAATGGATAAGGGATAAATAATTCCTATATTTTTTGAAATGATGGAGTAAGAATTTGTTTTCTTTGACTATGCAAATTTGTTACAAGCCTTTTCTTTTTCTTTTTGTTTTAACCCAATGGAAAGAGGTAAGAAGAAGAGCTCAATTTGATAGTTGGAAAAAAATTAGAAATAATTAAAATGAAGAATTTGTTCTTGGCAGCCTGTTTGGTCCTTTCTATCAGGAAAACTATGATCCCAGGGCTACATTGTCCATGCCACCTGACTCAGAAGTGTCTCTCAGAAAGAGGTGATTTGAAGCATTACAGAGGAAGCAAATACTACTGTGGAACTGAGAGTTAGTCTGACAATTGTGACAATTTGTTAGGAATCCTGAGAAAAAGTTGTTAGCCAGTTCATCCCTATTGACCTAATAGCTCTGCATCTATCACCCCTTTGCTCAAGAGACTCAACTAGCTTATTATTGGAATAAGAAGTTGGAAGAGAACCAAAATATTACAAGCAGAGTAATGGACTTGATGACCTAGTTGGAAGGGAAAGATAATTGAAGTTCATTGTTAAGTAATAGATACAGAAAATGTCATGGACAGTTAAAAAGTCCCAGTGATGTACATATATCCCAGAGAAGACAAAGACAAAAGGCAAGAAAACAAGATATACAATTTATACAAATAATGAAAAGTGGGGGGCGGAGCCAAGATGGCGACATGAAGGGATGGAGTCTTAGGAGCTCTCTGATAAAAACTCATCAGCTAAGGACTCTAACTAAACTTTCGAGAGACAGAACTCACAAAGGGACCCAGTGAGGCAGTTCTCCTACTCAAGGTAACCTGGAAAAGAGCAGAAAGGCTCTGCTCCCCGGGGTTGGGGTCGGAGGGGCGGCCCGCCAGAGGGGTGGTCCGCCAGAGACAAGGAACTTCAGCCTCCCGGAGGCAGCCCCAGGGCACTGGGAGCTGCAGCTCACAGCAGCAGGGGAGTCTCCCGAGCTACACCCCGGGGAGCACCAGGCACAAAGTGGGGGAACAGCGGGGGACCTCTGCCAGAGCGAGCATGTGGAGCCCAGTCCTCAGGGCACACAGCCAGCAGCTTGGTCTTTCTGCAGCCCAGAGCCTGAAACAGAAGCAGCTGGAGCAGATAAGCAGGAGCCCCCAGGGCATGAGCCCATTGAGCTGAGGGAGGGGAGTGAAGAGAGACTGCAGAGCTCTGTCCTCTGCCCCTGGAACAGGACTCTGGGGCTCTGACCACATTCAGATCCTGATCGCAGTCCAGGCCACCCCATAAAACAGCAGGGCCCCCCCCACCTCAGCCCCATGGCAGAGGGGGGCGCATATGGTCATCCACAGACCAGGAAGGAGAACAGAGCCTCACACACTGAGACCCTGGTGGGAGTGTCCCAAAAGCTCAGGAAGCACCCCAAAAAACAGGCCTAAGCCTGTTTCCCAGCCTAAGCTGGGAAAGTGAACAAGCAAAGAAAGAAGAGGAAGACCATTGAGAAATATTTTGCAAATGAGCCCAAGAAGGATCAAAACACTCCGTCTGAAGATGAGGAAGCACAAGCTCCTGCATCTAAAGACTCCAAGAAAAACAGAAATTGGGCTCAGGCTATGATAGAGCTCAAAAAAGACTTTGAAAATCAAATGAGGGAGTTAGAAGAAAAACTGGGAAAAGAAAGGAGAGAGATGCAGGAAAAACATGAAAATGAAGTCAGCAGCTTAGTCAAGGAAATCCAAAAAAATGCTGAAGAAAATGGCATGCTAAAAACCAGCTTAGGTCAAATGGATAAAACAGTTCAAAAAGTTATTGAGGAGAAGAATGCTTTAAAAAGCAAAATTGGCCAGATGGAACAAGAGATAAGAAAACTCTCTGAGGAGAGCAAATCCTTCAGACAAAGAATAGAATTCAGGGAGATTGATGAATTTACCAGAAATCAGGAATCAATACTTCAAAACCAAAAAAATGAAAAATTAGAAGAAAATGTGAAATATCTCATTGAAAAAAACAACTGATATGGAAAACAGACTTAGGAAAGATAATTTGATAATTATTGGAATACCTGAAAATCATGATCAGGAAAAGAGCCTTGACATCATTTTCAAAGAATTACTACAGGAAAATTGCCCTGATATTCTAGAAGCAGAGGGCAAAATAGAAATGGAGAGAATTCACCAATCCCCCCAAGAAAGAGATCCCAAAAAACCAACCCCCAGGAATATTATAGCCAAGTTCTAGAACTCCCAAGTCAAAGAGGAAAATATTACAAGCAGCCAGAAGGACACAGTTCAAATATCGTGGAGCTGCAGTCAAGATCACACAGGATTTAGCAGCAGCTAAATTGGAAGCTCGTAGGGTTTGTAATACAATATACCAGAAGGCAAAAAAGCTTAGAATGCAGCCAAGAATGAACAACCCAGAAGGCTGAATGTCCTCTTCCAGGGAAAAAGATGGACTTTCAATGAACCAGGGGAATTTCAAAGGTTCCTTTTGGAATGGCCAGAGCTGAACAGAAGGTTTGATCTTCAGATACAGGACTCAGGTGAAGCATGGAGATTGGAGGAGAGGGGGGAAATATGAGGGACTTAATGAGGATGAACTGCATGTATAGAAAAATGATACTGATAATATTCATATGAACCATCTCAGTTAATAGAGCAGGTAGAGGGGGCTTTTATAGTTGAAGTACAGGAGAAAGTTGAATTCGAAGATAAAATATGGTGTAAAAATGGAGTCAATAAGAAAAAAGGGAAATGAAAAGGGAGAAAGAAAAAGGAGAGGGGGAATAGTCCAAGATATTTCACATAATAAGATTTTTTTATTACAATGAGCTATTGCAATGATATGGAAGGGGGGAGGCAAGGGGGAATGAGGGAAACTTTTCTCTCATCAGAGGTGGCTAGGAGAGGAAACAGCAAATATAGTCAATGGGGTATAGACATCTGGAGTAAGAAGGAGGGGGAGCAGGGGGAAGGGGTGGGGATGTGAATAAAGGAGGAGAGGATGGACCATGGGGGGAGAGTGGTCAGATATAACACATTTTCTTTTTTACTTCTTGCAAGGGGCTGGGATTGGAAGGCCTGCCCAGGACCATAGGGCCAGGTGGATTCTGGGCCTAAGGGGTGGTATGGGGGCTCAGGGCTTCTTGGCCCCAGGACCAGGGATCTGTCTGCTGTGCCACTCAGCAACCCTACAGCAGAGTCAGAGTGAAAGGAGAGAGAAAATAGAGTACATGATAGTGGAGAAATAAGAAAGGAGGGAGTTGCGATCAGCAATGGCAATGGTGGAAAAATATGGAAATAACTTTTGTGATGGACTTATCATAAAGAATGTGATCCACCCACGACAGAGTTGATGGTGTTGGAACAAAGACTGAAGCACATTTTTTGTTATGATTATTTGGGGGAGGGTGCAGGGCAAGTGGGGCTGGGTGGCCTGCCTGGGGCCACATAGTAGGGTGATCTTTGGGTGTCTGGGGCCGGATTTGGACCCAGGTGCTCCTGGCTCAAGGGCCAATGCTCTGTCTGCCACCCAGCCACCCCTACTATTATTGCTATTTTAAATTATTTGGGGTCTTTTTTTTTCTTCTTTTTGGTTTTTGCAGGGCAGTGGGGATCGGGTGGCTTGCATGTCACATGGCTGGGTGATTATTGGGTTTTACGAGGCTGGATATGGACTCCGGTGCTCATGGCTCCAGGGCTGGTGCTTCGTCCATTGCACCACCTGGCCATACCTACAATTATTACTATTATTTTCTTTTCTTTTAATTTTTTTTCTCTCCCCTTTACTTTTTTGCCCAAGCAAGTCTATCTATATTTATGGGGGGAGGGGTATTTTGTTTACTTGTAAACAAGTATATTTTATTAATGTAAAAAAAACCATTTGTACAAAATGAGAATAAAAAATAAATTAAAAAAATAATGAAAAGTAAACCTGAGCGTCTCTCAGTCCCTACTACTCAGCGAATAGTTCATCCAAGTTCTTAGGGTGAATGGAATTCAGGTGTATCAGGACTCATGGACTGAAGAGTTTTGTGTAAATGAAATTATTCCCCAACATGGAAAGGATAGAAATGCTCTGTTTCAAGAGGGATCGATGTCTAGGGGCACTGGCTGAAAGTTGATGTTTACCTCAGGATTCATTTGAGAATCAGAAGAATTACAGAAGATAAAATAATGGTGGGTAGATTGACCTGCATGGGAGACTATAAAAGACAACTGATAAAGCCCTGGAACTTCCTTTACCCTCTGTAGTAAGATAGGTTGTGTGTGTTTAGGGCTGAGGTGAGAGGCAGGTCTGATTGTATTGAATGTCCCTTTGCAAGAAAGTTGACTTTTTGGAGAACTGATTCAAACAAGGGTGTTTAGGTAATACTTCCCTTCTTGCACTTTCTCAAACCAGAAGATTAATATCTATTCACTTCAAAGCCTTCCTTTGCTTTAAAGTTTCATTTAAATTTCTTTCCATTTAGTTCTGAATTTGCCAACTATATAAAGGGACCAACCATAACTTCTAAGATCTAGGTATTTCCTTATTTGTGAATGAAGAATTGAAAAAAAGAGAGAGAAACAGTAACAGGTACATGATAGAATGAAAGGAAGGGACCTTTAGACTCGCTGTTTAAGTAGTTTTGTTTTTATTTTATTTTGTTTAGTTTTGTTCTGTTTCCTCTACTCCTTCCTGGGGGCTCAGTAGATATAAGAATGAGAATCATATTGATATATTTCAAAATATTTTGAATAAACATTTCAAAGTAGGGTAAAAGTTGACTCTCCCCTTTCCCTGCTTTAGATTGATTTGGTTGTCATTGCTATCTGGTGGGGGACTTTGCATGTTTTCCTACTCCAAATGATGCTCAATGAAATGTCTCTGGAGATGGAACCCAAGGTCAGTGACTACAGAGTAAGTTCTGCCTGGTGGAAAAAGAAAGAGAATGGTTCTAAATGACTAATAATGCCCACATTCCAAGGGTAGGGGCCACCTAGAGGAGAGTACCTAGCTTTTCTCTTCACCCATTTCAGCCAATCCTCAGAATAATTGGGCTACATTAAAAAAGGGGAGGGGAAAGAAAACCAAAGTCACACAGTATATAAATCTAATGCCTCATCTATTGAAGAGGAGAAAATGCTACTGCCTGCTTTCCTCAGAGAGGTGAGGGACTATAGGAGCAGAATATTGCATTCACTGTCAGATGTACTTTCTTTCTTTCTTTTTTAGGTTTTTGCAAGGCAATGGGGTTAAGTGTCTTGCCCAAGGCCACACAGCTAGGTAATTATCAAGTGTCTGAGGCCAGATTTGAATTCAGGTCCTCCTGACTCCAAGGCCAGTGCTTTATCCACTGCACCAGCTAGCCACCCCCAGATGTACTTTCTATATTTCTCTTGATGCATGGGAAGGTATGCTAAGTAAAGATGAGGATGGGGGCAGTGTGTAAATCAGGTTGTGGTGTATCAGGAAATGACTGATGCAAAAACATCATATGTTCATTAAAAAAATAGGTAATTTCCTTTGACTTTCTAGTAGATGTGATGTGAAATAATTTAACTTTGACAGAAGCCAATGACTGAACAGTCATGACAAGCAAATCACTTTCCTTATTTGATCCCCCCTCCATCCTGTTATTGGAAGAGAGATGAGAAGCTGGAAGAGAACCAAAGATATTACTAGCATAATAATGAATTTGATGATATAGTTGGAAGGGAAAGAAAATTGGAGTCCATTGTTAAGTAATAGCCATAGAAAATGTCATGGTCAATTAGACCTGCCAATGAAGACACCTGAGTCAAAGGTGTGAAATGATGAGTTATGATCGGATTGGAGCCTGAGAGGATTGAGCTGGGGAAAGGTCCACTCAGTCCTCCCAGCCCAGTTATCAACTCAGCTGGACTCAAAGTCTGTTGGAACATTTAATTTTAATGGTCTGTATTTTCCAGCCAAAATTAAAGGACTATGGAAGCCAATCAGTAACATTTTAACCTGTATTTAGTATTTAATAATGAATTGTGAATGACATACATAGAGGCATCTGTGGAAGAGATGAGAATAAAAAACATTTGTGTATATAAATATAAATATATATATATATATATATATAAGCATTTTATAATTATAAATGGAACTATAAATAAAGTCAGAACATCAAAGACCTGGAATTTTGTTGGAATGGGTTCCTAGTCATGAACATATCATAACTGATATATAATTTAGAATCTCAAATAGCTGCATAAGAATCAATAGAAGAAACTGAGGCAGACAGAGGTTAAGTGATTTGCCCATGGGCACACAACCAATAAATGTCAGAGATGATGCCTTCAACTGAGCTTTTTCTTATCTCAAATGTAAACTCTATGCATTATATCCTGTTGCCTCTCAAACACCTACATTACAAATCATCAATAAATCAATAAAAAGCTATTAAGCATCCACTTTGAGCTAGGCCCTGGAGATAAAATACAAGGGGGGTAAAAAGACAATTCCTGCCCTCCAAGAGTTTATAATCTAATGGAGGAATACAATGAAAAGTCAGAGGGAGTGGGAGAGGTACCCAGTTAGGGGGCAAGATGGAGAAATTCAAAGAGGTCTAAAATCAGTGGTTGTTGGAAAATCAAAAGAAGACTGTGCAGAATGCCCCCTCCAAAAATGGACATCCTAGAGACTATGGCCCTACTCTTTAATCAAAGGGGCAGCAGATACTGATGAGACGTGAGGCAGATTTAGTCTTGAAGCATGAGATTGTCCAATGATGTATTTACTGGAAAAGGAGGGCATGATTAAGAGACCTAAAGAAGCCCCAAGGCAGGGTAAATTATGGAGAATGCTAATGATAATTATTGCATTTCAGTCATTTCTGACTCTTTGTGACCCCATTTGGGGTTTTCTTGCAAAGTTACTGGAGTGGTTTGCCATTTCCTTCTCCAGCTCATTTTAAAGATGAGGAAAATGAGGCAAACACAGTGCCTCGTCCAAGTGACCTGTCCAGGGTCACCCAGCTAGTAAGTGTCTGAGCAGGATTTGAACTCAGGGAGATGATGTTCACACTTCAGGGGCTGGCACTCTTATCTACTGTGCCACATAAGCTGATGAGACATTCTAGACTCTAAATCCATCACAGGACACTATGGCACCACCTAGCTGCAAGTGCTTTAAGTAGGATAACTTATTTGATTCTCACTTATGAGGCCGGAACTGTTAGTATCTCCATTTCACAGAAACTGAGTCACAGAAAGGTGCCTCATTGTCCCTCCTAATCTCTGTCTGCTTCCCTGGCTTCCTTCCAATCTCCACTAAAATCTCAAGAATTCTTTTTTAGTCCCTTTAACTCTGGTGCCCTCTCTCTCTCTCTGTCAATTATTTTCTATTCATTCTGTACATAACTTTATTTTAAATACATTGGTTTGGCTTCCAGTAGATCATGAGCTCCTTGAGGTAGTGAGTGTTGGCTTTTTTCTCTTTTTGTAGCCCTGGGATTTAGCTCAGCACCTAACCCATATAGGAACTTAATCAATGTTTGCTGTTTGTTGACTTAAGTGGTTCACCCAGGGTCCGAAGCAGGATTCTAATTCAGATATTCCTGGTTCCAAACCCTGCGCTCCATGCATTGTGTCTCTTAGCTGTCCCCTATTGATTGATATCACCTATACCAATATGGATAACATGACAGAATCAATGCTGCTGCGACCTTTGGACCTTGGAGTCTCTAGTTTGCCAAAGGGGCTGCTGGTGAGCCCAGTGGCTAGAGCACCAGACTTGGAGTCAGGAAGATGCGTCTTCCTGAGTTCAAATATGACCTCAGACACTTACTTGCTGTATGACCCTGCGCAAGTTTCCTCATATGTAAAATAAAGTAGAGAAGAACATGGCAAAGTACTCTAGTATCTCTGCCAAGAAAATTTCAAATGAGGTCACAGCGACTTGAACGCAACTGAAATGACTACGTGACAAAAATAATTTAAATGCCAATTAAAAACATTTTTGTGTAAATAAATGATACAAACAGTCTGAAAATCCCTGTGATTCTGTGAATGGCTTGAACTAGATGGTTTCTAGGGTTCCTTTGGACTCCCAAATTCTATGATTTCTCTCATTTTCTTAAAAGTGACACACCTAATTGTTAATTATGATAGTAGTTATGACATATTTGTATATTGTTGTATTATCTCGGGAAGATCATTCTTTTTTTTCCTTTGTGCAAAGTAATGGGGTTAAGTGATTTGCCCAAGGTCACACAGCTAGGTAATTATTAAATGTCTGAGATCAGATCTGAACTCAGGTCCTTCTGACTCCAGGGTTGTGGCTCTATCCGCTGCACCACCTAGCTGCCCCATTAAAACATATTTCCTTCTGGTGGGGCAGTAGGTGGTGCAGCGGATAGAGCACCAGTACTGGAGTCAGGAGGACCTGAATTCAAATCTCGCCTCAGACATTTAATAATTACCTAGCTGTGTGGCCTTGGGCAAGCCACTTAACCCCGTTTGCCTTGCAAATAATAATAATAATAATAATAATAATAATAATAATAATAATAATAATAAAGTATTTAATTCTGATGGTAAAACATTTTCATAACTGATTAGAACTGAAGAAAAGATGATTTCTCATGAAATTGCAAACATGTACAATGTATATAATAATAAATATGTAACTTTTTCCTTTTTTCTTTCCTTCCCCACCCATCACCATAGAGATGGCTACCATAAGACATACATATACATATGTATTTACATATATATATGTGTGTGTGTGTGTGTATGTGTGTGTGTCAACTCATTTTATCTACATATTTCTATTAGTTCTTTCTCTGAAATATTTTTCAGATAGTATTTTCCTTCATATTCTTTGGTAGTTGATTTAAGTATTTACACTAGTCAAAATGACTTAATCACTCAAAATTGTTCTTAAAACAATATTGCTGCTATTATTGCAACATATTCTTATCTCTGCTCACTATATTCTTGATTATTTCTCGCAAATCCATCCATAGTTTTATTTGAGTTTTTTTTACAAGCAATAGGGTTAAGTGACTGGCTCAAAATCACACAGCTAGATAATTACTAAGTGTCTGAGACTGAATTTGAACTCAGGTCCTTTTGACTCCAGAGTATAGGCCACCCAGATGCCACAAATCTACCTATGTTTTTTCTAATATCACCAAACTCACCATTTTTTTATAACACAGTAGTATTCCATTATTCAACAGCCTATTATGTCCCAGGAATTATATTAGACAAAATACAAAGACAAAAGCAAAAAAAAAAAAAATTGTCCATAAGCTTCTCTTACTCACCACAAGTTAAGAAGGGGAGAAGAGACAGTCCCTGTTTTCCAGGAGTTTACATTCTAAGGATGGAAGACCATACATAAAAGGGAAAGATACCTGAAGGACCACCATATAGAGACCTTGGATCCCCTGCCAAGACAAGACAAAAAAGGAATTTATCAGATATAGGGAATACAGAAATGAAGTCCAAGTTTCTGGTGGGGTGAAGAGCACTGGAGAATAGTGACATGCCAAGTAGCTCTAAGGCAACCCCAGAGGAAAGACTAGCCTCTGGGGAGGATTGAGAAAAATTTCCCTTTGAGATGGGTGTGGAAGAAGTGAAGGCTTCTCAGAGGTGAAGGGGAGAGAAGAGGACTCTAATCACGCAAAGACCCAAGGCCAAGAAATGGAGAGTCATGTGTGAGAGACAGCAGAGCAGTCAGTCTTGTGGGACCCTAGCATACTGGGAAGGTGACACTTTCCTTTAAAACTGAAAGGGGTTTTTATGCAAAATAGAATAGCCCCCATTGGATCCTCGAGGTGTTAAGAAGCTATTGAGTTTATTGGGTAGGGGGAGTGACATAATCAAACCTATGGTTTGAGAATTTGGTGAAGGATGGATTGGAATGGGAAGACACCTAGGCTAGGGCTAAATATTCTGGGTGAAAGGTGGTGAGGGTCTGAACTAGCAAGGTTGACTGTGTAAATGGGGAGAAGCAGACAAAGATGAAAAATATTGTCAAGATGTGACAGAATTCTGACATGTAGTTGTAAGTGAGAATAAGAGTCATGGAAGACACCCAGGGTATAAGTTTTAGTAACTGGAAGAATAGGGTGCCCTTGGCAGTAGCAGGGAGATTCAGAAGAAGGGGGGGAGAGAATGAATTCTGTTTTGGACATAGACAAATAGAGGAAACGTGTATTAGGTTCTTATTGTGTGCCAGATACTGTCTCCATATTGAATTTGAGATGCTTATGGGACATTCAAGTTTAAAACTACATTAAGTAGTTCATGATGGACCTTAGGAGAGAGACAAGAATATGAGATCTATCCATCTGCATAGAAATATAGATGTATTTAAATGTACATATCTCTATATGAGTATGGGAGGAAATGGTAGCAGGAGGAGGAGGGAGACAGAGATAGAGAGAGGAGAGAGACAGACACAAAGACATATAGAGACAGGAGAGAGAGAGACAGACAGAGAGAGAGAGAGAGAGAGAGAGAGAGAGAGAGAGAGAGAGAGAGACAGGCTAAATATTTCTAATTTCCTCAATGGGTTCATCTATGACATGAACTCAAGGCTCTTCACTACCCTCGTTGCCTTCCTTTGGACAGTCCCCACCTTATCAATATCCTTCCTTAACTCTGGTGCTCAGAACTGTACACAATGCTCCAGCTGTTTTCTAACCAGGGCAGAGGCCAGAAGGCTCATCACCTCCTTGTTCCCGGACATTGGACCTTTCTATTATTATCCTCATGGTGCTGCTGCTGCTGAGGAATCTGAAGCTCAGAGAACTTAAGCAAACCTCTCAGGGTTACACATCTGGGAAGCCTCAGAGGCGGGATTCAAACTCAGATCTGGATTTCAACTCCAGTCCTAATCCCACTCTTCTCAAGGGGTTAGAGAGTGAATCTTCGTTGTGAACGAAGCTGTAGACTCAAAACATAAGAACCCAAAGTGATCCCCACCCCCGGCCCCATCAGCTTACAGTTATCACCCTCCAAGATCTACCTGGGGAGAAGGCTCAAGTCAAGTCCCATGGACCAGCTGGGGCATCACATTTCTCTGCTATATCATGGTCTGGCACTAGGTGTTGCTATGCAGCTGTTGCTAGGAACCTCTCCTGGTGGCTTCCTTTTGACTGGCAGCAAGTGTCCACACCCTGATCTGGGTGTCTTTCCTTAAATGCTTATTATTACAGTTTCATGATACACAAATTGCAGCTTCATCTAGGGGATACTCTAGGGAAAAGGGGCTCCCCAGTGAAAATGGTCAAATTGTCCTCATTCAAATATTTACTTGAACTCTATTTTTCAATTATTTGTAATCCGAGGGGAATGACATTGTCTCCGAGTTGTTTCCAGGAACTGAGTCTCTGCTCCAAGGTCAGAGATAACATTTGTTTATGGAAAAACAAAATAGGAAGGAAAGTTTAGCCCCATACTATTTGGGGTTTTGTCCTCCCACGCATGGCAAGCAAAAGCAAGGCCAAGGCTCCCAGACCTTGATTTCCCCATGGCAACAAGGGACGGCAAAGCTTTAACCCAGTCGAGTGATATGAATCATTGTTCAGCTTCCTTGTATTTTCCACGTTCTAAAGATTATTTTGAAAGGTCGGGATAGTTGAGGAGTTTGGGCAGCTGGTATTTGGGGAGACAGGCAAATCTTTGGTTGAACTCTGGTTTAGGGAGATCAAATTGAGAGGTTGTTTCAAATAAATATCAAACAAGATATTTATTTGTATAAAGTAATTGTTATTGACATTATCGTTTCAGTTATTTTATTTTCTGAATTCAACTGCACTTTGTATATCACCACATTAGAAAGGTACAAGATCAAAGGCCGAGTCCACTTCATAATCTATTGGCTGGGAGGATCCTATCCTGGAAAAACAATATACACTTATGGATTTCAATTCCTTAAGATGTTCAGTTTTAGTCTAGGTGATTTTTATCTCTCTTACTATGCAACCTTGAGCAAATCAACTAACCTAACCTAACCTATCAGAATTTTAATCTGCAAAATGGAAGGGCAACATGGGTCAGCCTCAGAATCAGGGAGGTCTGGGTACAAGTCTGCCTCTGACATACACTGGTCGTATTATCCAGGGCAAGTCTTTTAACTTAGAGGAAGCAAGGTAGTGATATGGAGAGAATACCATATCTGGACTCAGAAAGAACTGGCATGTCAAGTTTAAGGTGCCTATAGTTTAAGAAGTCCAATAGGACATCTTCCAGAATGGAAGTCGTGAGAGAGGTTGGGGTTGGATCAATTGATATGAGAATTATCTGCGCAGAGATGATAAATGGGAAGCTAGGTGGTTCATTGTGGATACAGCATTTGTCCTAAAGTCAAAGTCTGAGTTCAAATCCAGCCTCAGTAATTACTTGTTATGTGACTCTGGGTAAGTCATCACCTCAGTTTCATTTTCCTCATCTGATAATGATAGCACCTACTTGCCAGAGTTGTGAGGATCACGATTGTAACGTGCTTACCACTTTGGTCCAGCTTATAATAAGTGCTAAATAAATGTTAATTATCATCATCATCATTATTATTATTGTTAATTATTATTAATTGAATCCGCGTGAGCAGATGTGATTATCAAGTGAAATAACAGAGATGTAGATGAGGAAAGAACCAAGGTCTCATGAAAGGAGCAGTTTATTGAGACAATAAAAAGAATTAGTAATTAGGGAGAAGATGGTCTCTTACAAAAAGATCCCCCCACTCTAGCTTTTCTGGATTGTTTTGACAACACTAAATTGAGGTGAAGTGTAAAATGCCCAAGATAGCAGTTCTGAAAGTTTCTTTATATCCCAATATGATGAAGTATTATTTTCACAGATTATGATTAGTTATGTTGTTACAGAATCCTGCTTTTCAGTTGTTCTATTAACATCTACATGTTCTGAATTTAGCATTCTATTTGTGTATAGGAATAAATTATCTGTTCCACACCTGATTCATATTTGCATGTAGAATACATTTTTAAAACCTCCTTCTTTCTGGACAACCCCTAGATGTGAGTGATGATATAAGTTATAAGTTACATTCCCCTAAGGGACAAAGCCCCCCAAGGATGTAAGAAAAAGGAACTTAATCTTTTTTTATTGGAGGAGAGAATCTTCTGAATTAAACTCAGTCTACATGCCTGGATATACACCAGTTCCTGTGTATCCAGAAGCAGTTCTTCAAAGTTAGAAATATCACGACCATGATGATCACGATCATAATAATATTCATCATCACCACCACCACCACCACCTCCACCATCAGCATGATCACCATTACCACCACCAACACCACACCACTTCCACCATCATCATCATCATCACCACCACCATATCATAATCATTACTGCCACCACCATCACCACCACCACCACCACCACCACCACCACCACCACCATCATCTTTATCACTATTACCACCACCATAATTGACATTTCATTTATTCATTAGACACATTTATTAAATGCCTGCTATTACCAGTTATTTAAAAATTTGCAAAACATTTTACATACATTATTTGCTTTGAATCTCAAAATTATCTTGTGGTAGGTATTAGAGTACTATTATCCCCATTTTATAGATGACAAAATTGAGGATCAATTTATGCTGCCTGTGACAGCATAGCAATAAATGTCAGAGGTAAGATTTGTTTTTTTCAACTCCAACTCCAGTCTGTCAACAGCATTGTGTCTAAACAAATAATAAGGATAATATGTTCTCTTGATGCTAATGGAAAAAGTAAAAATTGCTAAACATAAATACACACTTATGGAAATATTTGCCATAGATCAAATGAAACTAAACAATGGACCAGATTGTGTTCATGGGTCAGAGGTTCCTCATTCAAGTTACAAACCCACCCTGTATGAAATTATATTGCCATTCATTTATCAGGTAAAATCAGGAAATTCCAAGGAATAACTGTATTTGGTTTTTGTTTATTCATGCCAGGAAATGGATTACAGTAGTTAAATAGCCCCATTCAAATCACACACACACACACACACACACATTTTTGTCTAGCAAAAACCACCTTGGAAAAATAGGGAGAGCAGAATACCCTCCTGGGCAAAGCTAAACTCCCAAAACCTAGAAGAATGTAAAGGTATAATATTATTTTGCAATAAACAATTTTTTGTATCTTTTGTTTTATAACACCTACTCAAAGAATGATAACATATAGAAAAGAATAAAAGAGAAAAAAACAGAGTTAGTTCAGTAAAAGGGACCCACACATCAACCAAGGCCCAGGTATTAGGGATTAGGGGTTGGCCCTCAGTGCTGTTAATTCATCGTGTTTTTAGCTCATTAAACTTCTTGGTGTCTTGACCAATTGAAGCAATTGCAATTATTTTTCCTTCTTGCATGTAATTCTTCCATTAAGGAATTTTGAGAGTTAATATAGACTAGAGAAAATATCTAGTCTCTCCCTATACCTGCCATCTTGTTGACCTTCTTTGCCTTTTGCTTTGTCTTTGCAATAACTTCCTCATAGGTCTCCCTGTTTTTAATCTCTTCTCTTTCCAATCCACTCATCCACACAGTCACTAAAATGATGTTCTTAAATCATAAGTCTGACCATGCTCTCCCCATTCCCTTCCTCCCCGTCCAACCTTTTTCTGTAAAGTATAAACCCTCTCTGGCATGAAAACCCTTTAAGCTATGACGCTAACCTTCCTTCCATTCCAACCTCATTTCACAGAACTTCCTATCAGATCTTTCTGTCCAAGATGAACAAGTCAGCTTACTACCCTCTGAATTCAACATTCTTGCCCCAAGTTTTATGTGAGCACATACTCCATCCCCACTTACCTGGATTGTCTTTCTCACCAATCTCGACCTTTCTAAATCTTTTTATTCCTTCAAGGTTCAATTCAGGCCCCACTCTCTCCAGGAAACCATGCTGGACACATCTAAGTATTACTTCTTTTCCCCTCCCCAACCTTCCTTAGAATTCTTTTTTTTTTTTTTTGCAATAGAATGGGGTTAAGAGAGTTTCTCAAGATCACACAGTTAAGTAATTATTGTCTGAAGCCTGTCTCCAGGGTTGGTGCTCTAGCCACTGCACCGCCTAGTTGTCCCCTTCCTTAGAATTCTTTACTTATTTTACTACAGTCTTCATCACATGCTAAAATTTGTTGTATCTCCTTCAGGAGAATAGAACATTCTGAAGACAGGAGCTATCTCACTTTTGGGTGTGTATTCTTAGCATTCAACATAGTGCCCAACAAATGGTGAGTCCTTAATAAAGACTTTTTCACTAATTAATTAATTCTTCCCTTCATCCAATCTTTCATTGAATGATTTGTTTTTCTCTTTGTATCTCTGGGCCAGCACAGTAAATAGTGAGCATTTAATAAGTGTGTGATAAATTCAATGAATTATTCATCAATGTCTGAACAATGCTCCCAACTGAACTCTTTTTTCATTGCTCAACCTGGTCTTTGTGATCACCAGAAACTCATCTGGTAAAAATATAGCACTGCTTCCCTCATGGGAGCAATCGGAGAATTGCTACAGCAATTTCCTACTTCGAATTTTCAGACTTTGGTCCTTCGGGGGTTACATGATCTCATTGCTATGGGTGCTTCCTCCAAGAGAACTGATTGCAATCCCTTATTGCTGTCATTCTAGACCAGGTCTTTCTATAAATCTCCTGTAGAGAATCCATTCAATTCATGTGATAGCATTTTCTGATGATTTATAACTTGTGGATATGAGGTATCTGTTAACCCTTATTCTCACGACTTCTTAACTCTGCCCCTTAGGACACTCTACTTCCTTCCAAACTCAGCTTAAGCCTCTTACCTGATAGCTTTCCTGATCTCTAAGAGCATGATGTCCTGCTCCCCCTAAAACATCTTATTTTTATTTCGTATCTTCTTCTGGAAAAGGCAGTGAGAAGGATGTCTTTGAGCAACACTCCCCTCACTATGATAAACATAAGTCATACTTTCATCATGTATGTAATTGGCATGCTCCTCTTCCATTAGGAAGGATGAACACACAAATAAATGAAAGGGAATTTATTAAGTGCTCATTGTATTAGAAGCACTGTGCGATGTAATGGAAATACAAACAAAAAGTTTGTAGATATTCTCTTCTCTCAGTGAGTTCACATTCTAATAGAGGAAAAACACAAATAGAAGGGCTCAGCTTCAAGTCAGATAGATAAGTTCCTTGATCTCTTGGTGCATCAGCAAAACAAATGGCATTATTTCTTCTTTGGTGTCACTTCCATGCATAAAAATCCTCATTTCCTCCCCTAATATTCCTAATGTTAAACATTTTATGTCTCAAATGTTGAACCATTCAACAGCACCAAAGACTGAGGATGAGACTGTTGTAAATTGTAGCCATCGAAGAAATGGGGGCTGACCCCACATGCATAGAGAGAATGTCATCACAATGTATGTAGTGGTTTCCCTATAAATTGTCTCCACTGACAGAATATAAAGTCCTCATGATGAGTTTTGTCCTTCATTCATTCATTCTTTCTTTTTTTTTTTTTTTTTTTTGCTAGGTAAATGGGGTTAAGTGGCCTGCACAAAGTCACAGCTAGGTAATTATTAAGTGTCTGAGGTCGGATTTGAACTCAGGTCCTCTATCCACTGCACCACTAGCTGTCCCTGTCCTTCATTCTTTTTTTTTTAATATTTTATTTTGAGTTTTACAATTTTTCCCCCTAATCTTGCTTCGCCCTCCCCCACCCCCCACAGAAGGCAGTCTGTCAGTCTTCACATGGTTTCCATGGTGTACATTGATATAAGTTGAATGTGATGAGAGAGAAATCATATCCTTAATATAAATATCCTTAAAATAAAGTATAAGAGATAGCAAAATTACATAATAAGATAACAACTTTTTTCCCCTAAATTAAAGGTAATAGTCTTTGGTCTTTGTTCAAATCCCACAATTCTTTCTCTGGATATGGATGGTATTCTCCATGGCAGATACCCTAAAATTGTCCCTGATTATTGCAGTGATTAAATGAGCAAGACCATCAAGGCTGACCATCACCCCAACGCTGCCATCAGGGTATACAATGTTTTACTGGTTCTGCTCATCTCGCACAGCATCAGTTCATGCAAATCCTTCCAGGCTTCCCTGAAATCCCATCCCTCCTGGTTTCTAATAGAACCAAGTATTCCATGCCTGTCCTTTATTACTAAAGAAGACAAGAAACCATGACAAGCACATATTTGAGCAAGGTAGGGGGAGGGGGCTGAGCCAGCCTCGCTTTCTCCTCGAGAGCTATCAGGTTCAATGGCTAGACATGGATCAGGATGACTGGAGATGTCCCTAGATGTGAGGCAATCAGGGTTAAATGACTTGCCCAAAGTCAGACAGCTAGTAAGTGACAATGTCTGAGTCAGGATTCAAATTCAGGTCCTCCTGACTCCAGGACTGCTGCTCTAACCACTATGCAACCTAGCTGTCCTAGAGAACAAGGGATGAATGACTGAATGAACAGCTTTTATTAAGTACTTTCTATGTGCTAAGCATTAGGAATACAAATAGAGTTTTGAGACAGTCCCTGCCCTTGAGGAGTTCATAATAGAAGATAACACATAGAGAGGAGTGGGGGCCAAGTCACAATGTTGTTGAGTGAAGCCAGTTGACTGACATTCCCTTACCAGGGTCAATGATTGTGTTGATTTGATTACAATTCTCAGAACAAGAAGTTAAAAGAAGGGGGGAGATGGTCAAAGAGAAGTAGAGGAAACATGGCATTGGGGAGTGCAAGAACAAATGGTCACTGGTGGTCCGTTTGGAAGGTAACTGTGGCACCCGATATTTGCCTCTGGGTTCTGAGCACCTAGCATAGCGGCGTCACAGAGTAGGCCCTTAATAAATACTGGTTGATTGGATAATCTCACCCATTTCTTTTTTCCAGTCATTGATGTTCTTGGAAATGGTATTTGGACTACTTCTTTCACACAATTCAGTATCACCAACCTATGATAGTTTCCTGATACCCACCATACAACTCTCCACTGTTTTTTGAGTGACTTGTGAAGGTATCCTGTTGTTATGAAAAGTCTATTTACTTTGGAGGTAGTGGGCCTGAAATCAATGCTATGTCTGTTAGTTGACCTTGAGCAAAACCCTCTCTTGGCCTCAGTTTATTCATCTATAAAGGAAAAATATTTAAGTAGGTGGTCTCTGAATTACCCCTGAGATGTAAATCTCTGACCCTAAGTATTTTCACTATCCTTCACCTGCAGAACTCTCATTTTTTAATATAAATTATTATTTTATATTATACTTTTATACAAAATATAAAATGGAACTAGATGACTGTTGAGATCTCTTCCAACTTAAAATCATGATCTTGTTTAGAAACCTCTGATTCTTTGGAGTTTGTGGTGTTTCATGATTCCAGGGTACATAGCATCACTGTGCAAATATTCAGGTTGAAAAGATGGATTTTGGTTTCAACGAGAGACCTTGACTCCCTAAAAGAATAGTAAAGTTTCTGAAATGCGACTGAGTCTCTTCTTCCTATTCATTTCTGACCCCTGATAATTGTCCATCTGTAGTAAATGTCTGAGATATATGTGTTGATGAGTTAACTCACTGGGTTGCCCAGCCAACATGTCATATAAAATGGGCAAGATGCCTCCTGCCTAATTTCACCAAGTGAATTTTCATAAAGTGGTCCAAAAGAATTGAGTGAGTGCTATGGACATGCCTCTGGGTTAGGCATTAGGTAGAATTTTTTAGAAAAAATGAGATAATCTCCATCATTGAAGAGCAAGTATGTTATATAACTCCCATTGAAAGATATCTGGAGGTCACATTTCTTCTATGAACCCATCTCTCAAGCTATGCAGGGTAGGATTGCTGCCAGACATATACATCATCTCAGAGATCAAATACAAATGCTCATTCAGCACCAGAATACAAATGAAATTTTAAAATATTCTTTCCACAAGAAAAAATGTAGAGTCACTTGCATTTTAATCATATACTTAACATTGATTTCTTCTAGAAATATGTTCCTGATTTTGTTCCATCAGAGTTGTAACAGGGGTGGAGAGCTTTGGTTCGGGATCCTGTAAATTCTTTCCATTTTTTATCAGGTGAAACAGCAGAATTCACCAGTTAGTAAAGAAGTGTGAGATAAAAAAGGAAGTTATAGGTTCCCCATAGCTACCCTTTACCATCTCTTTCATTGGAAACCAAGTGAGCACTTCAGTAGCCTGGTCTTATCCGCCTACCACCCTCCCACTTAGTTCACAGGGTTATGAGCCCCTAGTCATGATGGTCAGCAACCATGTTTGAAAGAAGGGGTTTTTTGGTCATTTGATTTGGGTTGTTTGTGCAAAAAATTCCAGTATAGCATATACTGGTATAGTATACCTTTCATGTCTCACCAGATCATAAGATCATAACTTAATTGCTGGAAAGGGCTTCAGAACTCATCCAGCTTCCTCATTTTGGGGATAAGGCTCAGAGAAGTGACCTTTCCCAGGGTCACAAGGTTCCATAGGATCATAGACTGAGAAGTTGACAGGAACCCCAGGGTTACTTTGTCCAGACTCAGCATTTTATAAATGAAGAAATTGAGGTCCAAGATGGTAGACTGATGTGTCCAATGTCACAAAAATGGCAAGTGGCAGAACCCGAAGGTTCCTCTTCAGGTGCTGTGTTCAGAAAATATGGATTATTTGGTGGCAAATCTCCAAATTTAGCTCCACTGACCATCTAATGACACACAACACACACAGAGTACATCATCAGACCTGTATTTGAAGGACCTACCATGGTGAAATGTGAAACTGGGTTGCATCTCCACCAAGATGAGGCAAGGGGGGGGCTTCCAGGAAGGTCTGCATCAACTCTTGCTAGGAAATGCAAATACTTTTTGGAAACATTCTCTTGGAGAAGGAAGTTACAAATACAATAGAGAATATGAAAAAGGCTAGTTAATCTTAAACTGCTAAGACCCTCTCCATCAACTCTGACATTGTCTTGGTTGCCATTTTTAGCAAACCATAAGAAAAAGAAAAAGGACCAGACTTCAGAGATGTAACAATTGTATAACATGTCTGCACAAACAAAAAAAAAAAGACGTGGAATTTCTTTGGAAGATTCCAAACCAGAAACATAACTAGAGATGAATGACTAGAGATTTGCCCTAAAGTTCTAAAATGTCAAGGCTGGTGACTGTTTTACTTGGAATTCTTCAGCAGCTAGAAATAACTATGCTTCATATCAGAATAATTAGACAAAATAGGTCATTGGTTGGATGATGGATGCTACCACCCTTGGATCTGTCCTGCTTCCTCCCTCAAGGTCTCTTCCTCAGGAAGAACTCAAGGAGTTCAGTCTTCCCTCCTGGTACATTATTCTAAGTTCTCTCTCTTTTTGTGTCCCAAGACTTGTCGAATGTCTCTTCCTTTACCAGATTGGTTTTAAAAAGTCAATTTGAGAGCATGATTTTGTGCCGTTTCCTCCTCAAACTAAAACTATTTACAGTTGATATAAAATGTCCCCTGACCATAGGAGTAAGCTGGTGTAGTGAATGTAGGTCTAAAAGGTATAAGTTCAAATACTGCCTCAGAAATTTAGAGACTGTGGGTCCCTGCTTATATTCAAATCTGAGCTTCATTTGTCATTGGAGAGTTGGATTCAGTGACCTAACTCCCAGAGTTATCCAGTGATTCTAAAATAAAATGTCTGAAGAGTTGCTACATTCACAAAATTAAAAATCAATAGGATGTGGCTCAAAAATCATTCCAGTTATATTAAGTCCATCACTTTACATGTAAATTCATTAGGTTTATAGTCTTTTACCAGTATGAGCTCTAATTAGCTTCTAACCATTTTATACTTAAAGAAAATTTGCTTTGTTGATCAAAGAATCTCATTTTAAGCACAAGGTAACACTGCTATCCATCAGGCTTGATTTTTGTTTTTGTTTTCATTTTTGTAAGGCAATGGGGTTAAGTGACTTGCCCAAGGTCACTCAGCTAAGTAAGTATTAAGTGTCTGAGGCCAAATTTGAATTCAACCCTCTCACTCCAGGGCCAGTGCTCTCTATCCACTGTGCCACCTAAATGTCCCTAGTCTTAATTTTCATGTGAATTGTTAGAAGCCTGTAAAAAAATCATGGCATCCAAGGACATAAGGAAAATAGAAACCTTTTCCCTTTAATTTAATTAAATAAGCATTTGTTAAATATAAGCTTTTGGACTGCTAGCTGGTGAAGTGGATAATAAGGTTCCTGAAGTCAGGAATACTCATCTTCTTCAGGTCAGTGCCTTAGGAATGTCACTTTGGCAACTATGTGGAGGATCATGGAGAGGGAAGAGATTGAAAACCAGGGGCTACAATTAGGAGAAGACTCCCACAATGCCAAAGCAAGAAGTAATGAACTAGAATTAGAAAGCAGTCATGTGGGTGGAGAGGACACAGATATGGAAAGAGGCAAAATGGCAAGACTTGGTGAGTCATTGGATATGGGAAGGGGTTGGAAGTATAAAGTGAGGAGGAAGAGTGATTCTGAGTCTGTTGATCTGAATTATTGGAAGGCTGAACCCATTAACAGGCTATTACAACAGTCCAAGTATGAGGCTACATGAGCCTGAAAATGATGGGAACCGTGGGAGTGTCAAGAGATCTTTAGGAAAAAACATTACTCCAGTAAGAATAGGTTACCTAAGAGTAGAGGTTGATTAAATGGTTGGCTCACATCCCATTTAGGGAATATTGAAATGATTCTGTTTGAGATTTTTATAAAACATAAAGCTTAAGTTCCTGTACAAATTGGTTCACTAAGTGATTTTTGAAAAATGTACAAACCCCTGAAGAACAGAAAAACAAACCAACAAACCCACAAAAACAATATAAACTTTGGTTGAGTTCATGGTTGTTTAAAAAAATTATACACACACTAAAGTAACACTTTGCTTCATTATTAACATTGAATTCAATTTGCTGCACATTTATTAAGCAGGTATTATGCCAGATTATGCTAGGCTCTGAGTCTACAAAGACTAAAGAAACAATCCCCATCCTTGGAGAGGTACCATTTCTTTAGTATATGTGTGTGGGTATATTTTCACTAAAAGCAAGCACAAAATATGTACAAAATTAACACAAAACCATTTTGGAAAGTAGGGAAAGGACTAACAATTGAGCTGTCAGGAAACAATCCATTTAAGAGGGGACTTCATAGATAAACCTTCAAGGAAAGGATGGCTTACAAAATGCAGAGGTGAGGGGGGGGTGCATTACAAGCATGGAGATTGGTTTGGGCAAGTCAGAAATGGAATGTTTCTTATCTTTTGATTCAGATCCTAGATTTAATCCAGAATTGAAGTCTCCTTGAAGAGTGATGTCAGCAACAGCTGATGGAATGGACAAACCATGGAGGATGACATGGCAAAGATTAACTAATCCAACCCTCTCATTTCATTGATGAGAAAATTGAGAAAATAACATGAAGAGTCCTTCAGTGTCATACCAGGAGTGAGTGGCAGATCCAGGATGCAAACTCAAGTCCAAGTATTCTCTATCCAATAGTCTTTCTAATATACTAGTCTGTCCCCAAGATTGCTAAAACAGAGAAGAAATAAGAACACCCACAGATGATATCCTCATGATGAACCAGAAACAGAAACTGAGAAGTGGTCCAACAGGTAGGAGGAGACCCAGGGAAAGTAGTATCAAAGAAACCAGTGAAGAAGATATAGCTTCCAGAGTTCAGCAGAGAGGGTTTCTTACATGGCTGGTGAATGAATACACAGGTTCCTTCATTATTAAGTCTTCTGGTCAACAGCTTCAACCAGTGTGCAATTACGACTTTCTTGACAGAAGTTCACACAAATACTTTGTCCACATCCTGTTGGAATTAAGATATAGTATAATTCTAACATTCATCATAAATAGTTTTATAACCCTTTGGGCATAGAAACACAATCCAATCCAATAGAAATATAAGGCATTAAATACTGAGATAATTCTAGCAATGGGTGTCCTTGAAGCTACAAAACAATTCAGGAAAATAAAGATGCTTCAAAACCATTACAAAAGTCCACCAAACAAATAGTTTCATAAATGCTTAGATCACTGGAAATCTATGTGTTATAACAAGAAAATGCAAGGGAACAGAGAGGTAAGGGGCAGTTATTCTATGAAAATTATTTTTAAAATAATTTGGCTGTCCTATATTAAAGGGAAACATTTAGAACAAGTGCAACTATTCTAAAACATTTGCTGACAAAACAAACATGGTCTTAAGAAATCTAAGCTTTAGCCAAAAAGCATGTAATACTAAATGAATGCTTGTAAAAACACCTTATGGCTGGGAAAAATTGCCTGGATAGATGTCAATGTTCACGTGCTATGGATAATGTCTGAAACTGGATAATGTCGATGTTAACAAACTAACAACCAGCATACAGATATGAAGTGAAATGATGTAAGTGATGATAGATGGTATGTGTATCTGTGTGCATGAAAAACTAGGTAAAGACTAAGTTGTAACTAGGTGAAATAAGTGACACAAATTTGATTCTGAAATGCTAAGTACCTACAGTAAGTAGGTTAGAAATTAGGAAACCTAGTACTCACCCAGGCTTATCACTAAGTAAATGACTGTATGGCCTTGGACAAGGTGACTTTCAAGGGTTCAGCTGCTATATTCTACCCAAGGCAAGTCTGACATATCAGATTCTCGGGATCCATATGGGAAATAACACCATAAGGGATCATGGAATTTACTAGTGTAAGAAAACTTACAAATCATACTATCCAATTGACTCATTTTATAGAAGAGGAAACTTCCAAAAGAGATGATCAAAAAGGAGATGATTTACCCCAAATGATGTAATTAGAAAGTGACCAAACCTGGATCCACATTGAGCAGAATAATCCAAAGAAATAAGCAAAGACCTCTAAATTCAAACTGGGTTGTTGCAAGACAACAGAGTGATGAAGTTCCAGGCCTGAGGTAGAATTCTGAGTGGGATTAACAAGACTGTTGATCCAATTGATCCTTCTAAATCTATGATACTATGATCCTATGATGTCCAAATCTTTTGTCTTTTTAATTTTTTTTTTGTGACAATCAGGGTTAAGTGATTTATTTGCCCAAGGTCTACAGCTATTGGTCTTTTTGAATTCTGTCATCTTGCACGACCCTCCCCAGGCATGGTTGTAGGTTGGGCTTGCTCTCCTCACTAAGTTTTGGCAGTTCATATTCAGTTAACAAATAGAAATTGACTCCCATGATCTCAAACAGAATTTAGCCATCACACGAGTCACTGCTATTTTTTGTTGTGTTGGAATAGATCAGACTTAGGTTTGAAGAGAAATTATATCCTTTCCTCCTCTCTTTGCATCCGACACTTTAGCATGCACCACTGAAGGATCCAATGGTAATGTTTTTGACTCATTAATGCACCTTACTAGGGAATGACTAATTCTCTTGGCATGAATGATCTGGCTCATCTTGGGTATTTGTTGCACTTAACATTGCTACATTTACAACATACTTCTTCATTAAAGACTAAAGGTCTCTTACGTAAAAATGAGCTTAGAGAATGTATTTCTCTTGCAAAGGTTATTTTTTTAAATGATTGGATTTAGAGCTAGCAGTCATATCCTGGAGAACTTCAATGCTTCATATTTAGTTTATTAGCAACATTTCATATATTCACCTATATTCCCTCATTGGTGTAGTGGATTCGGACTCAGCAAAACCCAAGTTCAATTTGCTACCTTAGATATTAGCTGTGAGGGTCTGAGCAAATCATTTAACTTCTCAGTCACAATGTCCTCCTTGGTAAAGTGGGGTTGATAACAATAGCACCTACTTCACAGGATCCAGGGGAAGATTTTGTGAAGTCACATGTATATCACCTCAAAAACTTCTGAGTTATTACTACCATTTAGTTATTATTTATTATTATTATTATTTGCTATTCAATGATGTTATAGTAACACCTTAGCCAAGAGTGCTAAGGAGCTAAGAGCCAACACTACCACCTCTACCACCACCACCACCACCACCATCATCATCATCATCATCATCATCACCACCACCACCATCATCATCATCATCATCACCACCACCATCATCATCACCATCATCATCATCATCATCATCATCACCACCACCATCATCATCATCATCATCATCATCATCAACGTTATTGTTATTATTGTTGTATGCTCTGTGTTTTGGGGTAGTATGAGTTGAATAGTACAAGGGAAGAAACATGTATTGTTAAATGTATGCTAGGCGCCAAATACTTTTACAAATATCCCATTTGGTCTTCACAACGACCCTCGGAGGTAGCTTCTATCATTATTATTCCCATTTTGCTGTTATTGTTGGGTTGTATTGAATCATGTTTGACTCTTTGTGTCTCCATTTGGAGTTTTCTTGGCAAGCATACTGAAGTGATCTGCCATTTTCTTTTCCAGCTCATTTTACATATGAGGAAACTGAAGCAAACAGAGGTTAAGTGACTTTCCCAGGGGCAGATAGCTAGTAGGTGCCTGAGGCTTAATTGGAACTCATCTTCCTGAATTTAGACTTGGACTCTCACCACTGTGCCACCTAGGAGCCATGACAGAACATATATATGTGATGATTAATGCTCTGGAAATGGGTTAGAGATGATATAGTCATGATAGAGTTGTATAGTGGACAGAAAGACCTAGGTTCAAGTCCATTTCTGACATACGTTGGTGTTCTAACTTAATCTCAGCTTGCCAAATATCTAAGACTTTAAACTGCAAAGAATGATTGAACAACCAAATCTGTTTGAATAAATGTTTTAAAATTATTAAGCTTTTACTGAGAAACAATATAGTATAATGGATGTGGCACTAGAATTGGAGTCAGAAAGTCCTGGTTTTAAATTCTGCCTCCCACAAAAAATACATGGTCCTGAGCAAGTCACGTAATTTTTCTTTGCTTCAGTTTCCTCTTCTATTAAAATGATGGGATTAGGTTCAGGGGCTTCTGAAGACCATTTTAACTCTAAATATATAATTGTACTGTGTGCTAAGCACAGCCAATCTGCATCAGAAATGGGAATTTCCTTAATGGAAGTTCCCCATATACACAGAATCACACCTCCAATCAAAAAGCTAAAACAAAACAAAAACCTAAACTAAAACCTAATCCCTTTATAGACTGTGGACTTTTCTGCTGCTGTCACTTGCATCTGACTTTTTGTGACCCCATTTGGGGCTTTCTTGGCAAGGATAGTGGAGTGATTTGCCATTTCCTTCTCCAGTTCATTTTATAGATGAGGCAACTGAGGCAGACAGGATGATGAGACTTGCCCAGAGTCACTCAGCTAGTCATTGTCTGAGGGGGTCAAACTGAACTCAGGAATATGAATCTTCCTAACTCCAGTCCCAGTGCTCTATCTACTTCACTACCTCACTGTCCCATACCATGGGTTTCCCAGGGGCCAAAATCAGAGGCCAAATAACATAAAAATGTTATTCTATTTTTCCCAATTCAATGCAAAGATATTTTTAACATTCATTTTTAGTAAACTTTAGAGTTCCACAGTTTTCTACCACTCTCCTTTCCCATGGTAGTAAGTAATCTGACATATTATATTTGTACAATCATGTTTAACATGTTTCCATATTATTCATGTTATGAAA
This sequence comes from Macrotis lagotis, assembly GCF_037893015.1. Taxonomy (NCBI): domain Eukaryota; kingdom Metazoa; phylum Chordata; class Mammalia; order Peramelemorphia; family Peramelidae; genus Macrotis; species Macrotis lagotis. Next base: position 32,325,142 of record NC_133663.1, on the reverse strand, counting down.
GAAGAATCAGAACTAAGGAGGGAAAAAAACCAAGGGAGATGGACAGTTAGGTGGCACAATGGATAGAGCACTGGCCCTGGAGTCAGGAGGACTCAAGTTCAAGTTTGGCCTTAGACACTTAATAATTGCCTAGCAGTGTGACCCTGGACAAGTCACAAATAAAGAAATAAATAAGTGAGTGAGTGAATGAATGAATGAATAAAAAAGTTGATTAAATAAATTAATTAAATAAATAGAACAAATGAATGAATGAATGAATGAATAAACAAACAAATAAATAATAAATGAATGAACAAATAAATTAATAAATGAATGAATGAATAAGTAAATAAACAAGCAAATGAATGAATGAATAAACAAAGAAACAAATGAATAAACAAAAATAAAACCATGAGAAAGAAAAGACATAATAGAAGTTTTTAAAAGAGGACATCTTATGCTTTGCTCTGCATTCAGACTCCATAGTTTTTTTATCTGGTTGTGGATGTCATTTTTCATCACAAGTCTTTTAGAATTGTCCTTGATCATTGAACTGCTGAGAGGAGCTAAGTCCATCATGGTTGATCATCATATAATGTTGCTATTAATGCTTCTCCTTGTTCACACCACTCAGGATCAATTCATGTAAGTCTTTCCAAGTTTTTCTGAAGTCCTCCCACTCATGATTTCTTACAGAACAATGGTACTCCATCATATACATATACCATAATTTCTTCAGCCATTCTTCAATTGATGAACATCCCCTCAATTTCCAATTCTTTACCACTACAAAAAGAGTTGCTATAAATATTTTTTGTATGTGTGGGTCTTTCCCCCTTTTTATGATCTCTTTGGGATAAAAAAGCTGTGATATTGCTGGATCAAAAGATATGCAGTTTTACAACCCTTTGGGCTTGCTTCCAAATTACTCTCTAGAATGGTTGGATCCATTCACAACTCTACCAAAGTGTCCCAGTTTTCCCACATCCTCTCCAACACTAATCATTTTATTCGCTCTAATAGGTATGAGGTGATAACTCAGAGCCATTTTGTCTTTAATCTATAATGATTTAGAGCATTTTTCATGTCTATAGATGTTAGAAAATTGCCTGTTCATATCTTTTGACCATTTATCAATAGCATGACTTGTATTCTTTTAAAATTGATGGAATATGGGACTTAGTCCAATATCTGGCATTGCAAGATAAGTTCATAGGTCTTAGGGATCATCTGATCCTAGCTTTTCCTTTTATGGATAAGGAAACTATAACTTTCAGAGACATAAATAGGAAGGATGCTTTGCCTTGAGACATAAATAGAAAGGATGATGATGTTTTGTCCTTCACTCTCAAAGAAGACCTTGACATCAGGGCAGCTAGGTGCCATAGTGAATAGAGCACTGACTCTGGAGTCAGGAGGATCTGGGTTCAAATACGACCTGAAACACTTAATAATTACCTTCCTGTCCCTGGACAAGTCACAATTTTTTTTTTAAAAAAAGACCTTGACAAGCAAATGAATTGGATTTGAGGGGGGGGGGCGGGTTGTGCTAGGTCTCCAGTCTCACTTTCTCCTCCAGAGTCATCTGGGTCCAATGAGCAGATATGAATCAAGACGACTGGAGATGGCCATGGATGCCAGGCAATCAGGGTTAAGTGACTTGCTCAGGATCATATACCTAAGTTAGGATCAAGCACCTGAGGTTGGATTCGAACCCCAGTCCTCCTGACTCCAATGCCAGTGCTCTATCCATTTCAACAAGTAGTTGTCCAAGAAGGAAGTAGCAAAGTGCTTCTCTCACTGTGCCAATCTTGCCTCTCCATATTCTTCAGGATATGGAGAAAAGATGGACATGTTTGGCCATCTTTTCTCCACATCTTGTGGACTATGGAAGGATCACCTAATCTAACCCTCCCCCTAAATGCTATCTATGGAATGCTGATGCTTTACATTCCATGGATTATCCTGATCAGTTTGGCCTCTCAGCCAGCTAACACATGGGAAGGGCCCCTCTTGTCCTTCCTGCCCTGGAAAGCAGAAGCTAAATTACCTCCGGGAACAATCCACTGATTGCTATTGCTAATTACCGCTAGTAATGAAGATGTATGTTTGCAGGTATTGGAGCCAACTGTTTAACCGACAATGCTTTGGTCACATTGAGTAATTTTATATCCTGCTGAATTTACTAAAGTCCTGCAATCTCCCCAGACAGCTGTAAGATTCCAGTTATTAGTACACACACAACACTTAGCAAGTCATCTGTGACTAATAAAACTTGAGAAAGAGGGGAAGAAGGAATGGGCAGTCGGTTGTTTTGGCAATGTTTTCTCCAACTTGCCAAACTTTTCTTGGGCAATGTTTAGTCCCCAGAGTAGCCCACATGTCTAATTGTAAAAATCTGTCGGCATCATAGGATTCCAGATAGCTTGCTGATTTCCACTGAGGATAGTGATAGGAGGTTGAGTCTTCCATTGTAAGGAAAAGATGAATTCAAGGGGTAATAATGAAGTCAAGGACTGCGATGGGGGAGGGAGTTGACTGAAACTGTATGTTACTGGAGACAGATCTGAAAGCTTGGAAGTTTCCACTTGCTCTCACTTTGGGTATGACTTCTATCCATTCCAAGCCCCAATTCTTTGTCTGAAGGACTCCCTGTGACTAGGCCACTGGTGGCTACTCTTGGCAAGCTAGCTTCTGAGGTTTGCTTTCAAGTGGTCATCCTTCCTTGGTTTGCATGTGGCCAGGGTTACTGTCTTTACTCTTAACAGGATGTGCTGTTGTAAGAAGGATGGATTTGGACTCTATTCAAAGCAAAATCCCAGAGGTTTGTCCATTTGCTCAAGGCCCCCCAGTCACCTTTTCCCCCAAGTCCTTTTTTTCTATGGCAATGGGTGGAGTAAGACAAGGTGGTTGTGGGATCTGGCTTTTGCGGGCCCCTCCCATGATTGAATTCAACACATACTTATTGAATTGATAAATGCTAAGCTGTGGAAATAGAGATGGATTTGGAGGCAGAGGACCCAGTGAAAATGCTGTGTGCTGCATCCTGTGTCACTCTGAATCTCCTTTCTGGAGCCCAGTTCTGCCCCCTGTAAAAAAGGAGGAGGCTGGTCCATTTCAGCTCTAAATGTGCTGAGAGATAGAACACTGGAGATGAAACCTTGGAATTGGGGCCAGGAGGATGTGGGTTCAGATCTCACTTATCCTAGGCAAAGCCTCTGATGGGTCTGAGTTTCCTCATATTTCAAATGGAGATGATACCAGCTGGATTTAGTGTTTGGCAGTATATGTGCTTTCTCTCCTCCACCTTCTTCTTCTCTTTCTCCTTCTTCTTCTCCTCCTTCCTTCCTTCTTCTTCCTTCTTCTATTGTTCTCTTCTTCTCTCTCCTCCTTTTTCTTTTCTTCTCTTCTTTTCTTCTCCTCCTCCTTTTCTCTTCTCTTCCTTCCTTCTTCTTCTCCTTCTCTCTCCTCCTCCTCTTCTCTTCTTCCTTCTTCTCTCCTCCTCTTCCTCCTTCTCTCTCCTCCCTCTCCTCCTCTCTTCTCCTCCTCCTCTTCCTTCTCTTCTTCTCCTCCTTCTCCCTCTTCTCCTCTCTTCCTCTTCTCCTCCTTCTCCTTCTCTCTCCTCTTCCTCTCTCCTCCTCTTCCTTCTCCTCCTCTCCTCCTCCTCTGCCTACCTTCTTCTCCTCTTTCTCCTTCTTCTCCTTCTCTTTTCCTCCTCCTTTTCCTCCTCCTCCTCCTTCTTCTCTCTTCTTCTCCTCCTTCTCCTCCTCCTTCTTCTCTCTCCTTTTCTCTCCTTCTCTTCTCTCCTCTTCTTCTCCTCCTTCTCCTCCTCCTCCTCCTCCTCTCTCCTCCTCCTCCTCCTCCTCTTCCTCCTTCCCTCTCCTCCTCCTCTTCCTTCTCCTCCTCTCCTTCTCCTCTGCCTATCTTCTTCTCCTCTTTCTCCTCCTTCTCCTCCTTCTCCTCCTCCTTCTCTCTCCTCCTCTTCCTCCTTCCCTCTCCTTCTCCTCCTCTCTTCTCCTTCTCCTCTGCCTATCTTCTCCTCCTCCTCCTCCTCCTCCTCCTCCTCCTCCTCCTCCTCCTCTCTCCTTCTCCTCCTCCTCTTCCTCCTCCTCCTCTCCTTCTCCTCTGCCTATCTTCTCCTCTTTCTCCTCCTCCTCCTCCTCCTCCTCCTCCTCCTCCTCCTCCTCCTCCTCCTCCCCTCCCCCTCCCCTGTCTCTCCCCCACTCTCAGGGGCACCCAGGCCCCCGGGCTGGCCGCACTGGCAGAGCCGGGGCTCCTTCGGGTGCCTCGGAGGGGCGTCCGTCGCCCTCGGGTGGGCGCGGTCCGCAGGCCCCTTCCCTGGCCCAGGCCCCCGCGGCTGCCCTGCGCCCCCCCCCCCCCACCGCGTGTGCCCGGGCCGGGCCGTGTGGCAGCGCGGGGCGGGCACAGGGCGGCCGCGGGGCCCGGCCCCGCCCGGCCGCCAGTTCCGGCCCGCCCGGCTCCTCGGCGCCCCGGGCCCCCCGCGGCCCCGCCAGGTAAGGGCTGCGCCCCCCGCGGAGTCCCGGGGGCCCCTGCCCTGCGCCCCCCGCGGAGTCCCGGGGCCCCTGCCCTGCGCCCGCCGCTCCGGCCCGGGGGCCCCTGCCCTGCGCCCCGCTCCGGCCCGGGGCCCCGCCGCCCTGGAGCCCGGGCCGCGCGGCGGCCTCAGCTTTTTGCCTCCGTCAAATGGGCGCGAGGAGGCCGCGGCCCGGGCCGAGCCGGCGTGGGGGACAGACAGGGCGCCCCGGGGTGCCCCGCCGCGGACGGGCAGGTGCCCGGAGCTCCCGCGCCCCGAGGCGGCGGCGGCCAGGCGGGCAGCGCGGGCCGGGGGCGGCCGGGGAGGGCAGGGGGCGCCGGCCGAGCTTCGGGGCCGGCGTGGGGAGCGGAGCCTGGGGCTGCGGGTGCTGAGCCCGGCCGGGCCCGGGGGGGGGGCGTCTCTTTTTAGGGTTTTCTTCGCAAGGCAGTGGGGTCGGGTGACTCGCCCAAGGCCACGCGGCTAGACGAAGTGCCCGCGGCCGCACCTGACCTCGGCCCTGCAGAGCCGGCCCGGGCCCTCCCCGCGGCGCCGCCCGGCCGCCCCATCGCCCGGTGGCCGCGCCCAGTCCTGACCCAGCGACGGACTGGGTGGCACCGAGCCGGGAGCCTCGTAGCCCCCCTTTGGGGCCGCCGGGGCCAGACCCGCGGGCCCACGGAGCTGGGGGCCGCCGGGGCCAGTCTATCTCCCGTTCCAGCACTCTCTCTCTCTCTCTCTCTCTCTCTCTCTCTCTCTCTCTCTCTCTCTCTCTCTCGATTCATCTGTCCTTATCTGTCTATCAGCTTCTCTTTCTGTCTCTGTCTCTCCGTGTCTCTCATACTCAAATCTCTCTCTGCCCATAGACACCCAAATCTCTCTCGCATGTTGCAGTCTAAAATCGGCATCTTTCCCGGGGAACTTTTTTATCTCTGGTCTCTCCTGTAGCCACACTCACTCAGTAATTCAATGGAGGACTTTGTTATCTTAGAGAAACACATTTCTTTTTAAAACAAATGATGAAACACAAAACAAAACTAACGCTTCAGAAGTAGGAGTTGCAGATACGATTCAGCACTCTCCTGGAACAGCTCCAGTGGGAGCCTGAAGAAAGAGACCACAGAGTAAGGTGTCCTGGGCTCTGTTCTTAGCAGCATCCACGGCCCAGCCACTGGGTGTCCGCCCCATAGGGTGAGGCTCTTGGCCTTCTCTCCCTGCCAGGTCACCCAAAGTCGCTTTGGCATCGGTGACCCAGTCTCTGCTTCCTTGTGACCCATCTTCTATTCTTTCTCTCACCATTACCTTTCTTGGAGCTTTTCCCATTTCTTCCTTCCCCCTTTTTTGGAATGGAGTGGTTGGTTCCACAGACCCTCCTCAAGTGGGTAGATATTGGGGGTTTCAGCCTAAAGCAGACAATATCATTTTCTTGTTTTTTATGTTTTTGTTTTTTAGATTTTTGCAAGGCAAATGGGGTTAAGTGACTTGCCCAAGGCCACACAGCTAGGTCATTATTAAGTGTCTGAGACCAGATTTGAACCCAGGTACTCCTGACTCCAAGGCCGGTGCTTTATCCACTACGCCACCTATCCGCCCCTAGACAATATCATTTTCTACCAAAACTGTGTGAGTAATTATATCTTATAAGAAAATACTCTTCTTGCCTCGGTGATCATTTGGAAAACACTTCACAAGCCTTAAAGCTCTAAATCAATGCTAGCTCTAATCGCCAACATCATCTGTATCCTCCCTAGATGAGCTTCTCTTAGGATTTACTTCTAAGTAGCTTTGGGAAGTTAGGATTTCCATGAGGATAGGAAGCAAAAAGACTTTGGAACTTGGGTAACAATTCTGCTATATATTAATAATTAAGTTCAATTCTGTATTACTTCAAAGGATTGTTGGCTTATCTGAACTTTATAAGTCACTTAATACAATGCTCCTCTCCATTTTACAGATGAGGAGATAGAAGCCTATAGAAATCAAGTGTTCTATTCTAGGTAGTAACTATCAGAGACAAGCTTTGAACCCAGGGATTTAAGACACTAGGGACAGATGTGAAAAAAAATGAAAATTGTCCCTGTCTTCAAGAAACTCACAATATATTGAGGTAGGGATGCTGACAACATTTAAATGCATAAATAAGTATAACCTAATTTGAAGAGGAAGAGAGCCCTAAGGACCAGGGAGAAGAGGTAAGACATCTCCTAGGAGATGCTACCTGGATTGAGTCTTGAGGGAAGACATCTTCTAGGAGGTATCATCTGGTTTGAATCTTGAGGGAAGCGTGCGCATTCCTGGAATGGGGGCCAACCTATGCAAAGACATGGCAGAAGGAGATAGAATCCCAAGGCTGGGAAAGCAGCTAGGGCAGTTTGGTCACAAGGTGGAGTGGTTGAAGGACAATTATTTGACCATTCTGGAAATTGAATGAAACCAGATTTTGGAGGGTTTTACACGCCAAATCCTAGAGTCAAAAACACTGGACCACTCTTGATCAAGTAATTGCATAATCTGTCCTGTGCTTTAGGAAGATATTTTGATAACTGGAAAGTGAAGGCATCGGAAGTAGGGAGTTCAGTTAGGACACCTGGAATGAGGAGGATCTGAGGTAGTGTGGCAGCTATAAGAATGGAAAGAAGCACCCTTGGAGAAGTAAAATATCATCTTAAAAGAGAAAAAGATACCTTAGAAAAAGAGCTAATTTTTTTTAATGAATTTTCATCTTTGTCAGAAAGGTCCTCTAAATCCTGCAAGCTCGGGGCAGCTAGGTGGCGCAGTGGGGGTGCCTAGGTGGTGCAGTGGATAAAGCACCTGCCCTGGAGTCAGGAGTACCTGGGTTCAAATCTAGTCTCAGACATTTAATAATGACCTCGCTGTGTGGCCTTGGGCAAGCCACTTAACCCCACTTGCCTTGCAAAAAAAAAAATCCTGCAAGCTCTAATTATACCCATTTTATAGATGAGAAAGCTGAGGATGAGAGAAGTTAGTGACTTGCTCAGGGACTCACAGCTTGCAAGTGCTTGAAGAACACGTTGAATTCTGGTCTTCCCCACTTAAAGTGTAATGCCTTATTTAGTCTGACTTGTTGCCTCTCTCATCTTGACAGAGAATATAGAAAGGCTGCCTGAAAAATGGCTAGGAGAGCCTGTGTCAAAATTAGTTTAATTTACAGTTATTTAGTATTTTGGCTGTGACTTCTGTCTTCTTCCTCTGAAACTAAATAGTTATGTGAACCTGGGCAAATTCACTTAACTACTTTCTGCCTCAGTTTCCTCATCTGTTAAATGAAGTGTGTATGTATACTTGGGCATATACATATATATACTATATATATATGTATATGTTCATATATGTGGGTCTGAGAGGTAGCTATATGGCTCAGTGGTTAGAACACTGAACCTGGAGTCCAGAAAACCTGAGTTTCAAATGTGACCCCAGATACTTCCTAGTTGTGTGACATTAGGCAAGTCATTTAACCTCTATTTTGTCTTGATCCACTGGAAAAGGAAATGGTAAATCACTCCAGTATCTTTGCCAGGAAAACTCTATATGGTGTCCTGAAGAATTAGACACAATTAAACAACAAATGTAGACTTGGGTATTTTAGATACCCAAAAGAAGGGACAGAGTTTATTTTATGTTCAGTTAAGAGTTGGGAAAGGATTAGATAAAATAAAAAGAAAGGAAATAAGTGAAGAGAGACACAAAAAAGATCGCCCTTCCCCTGGGCTGTCCAATAGAATGGCAGGTTTCCTTGCTTGCAAAAGCTTGAAACAAAAGACTTCTCTTTGATTTTTTTTCTTCTTTCCTGAAGCTGATATTCGTCTCATTTAAGTCTTTGTATCATAAAAGCAAATTTTGCCCCACCTGTTTTATCAGCTTTTCTAAAAAGCTATCCAATCATTGTTTTGATGACTTTTCTGTGTTTGTTGGCTGAGTCTCCACCCCTCTGGTCCTATTTGCTAAGATGGTTCCAGACAGATGTGAAGCTGGAAATTAAGTTAACTGTAATTAATGTGTTTTTGTGATAGTATTTTCTTTGTGGCAGCAGAAGGCTAGCTGGTCCATGAATGTAGTTCTTTGTCTTTCAGCTTTCCTGAAATGTTTTATTAGAAGTCACATTGAACATCAATACAGGCAGTTTAGTAGCTATATACAAGCTGATTCAATAATTTCAAAGTACAAGTCATGTCAGCAAGCTTTTATTTATTCCTCATTGGTGTATTTAGGGAGATAAATGGCAGCAAAAGTAGATGTATCTTTTTTTTTGTTCATTTTGCAAGGCAATGGGGTTTAGGTAAGTATTAAGTGTCTGAAGCTGGATTTGAATTCAGGTCCTCCTGACTCCAGGGCCGGTGCTCTCTATCCACCATACCACCTAGCTACCTCATGGAAGCAAAAATAGATCATAAAACTTGAAGTCAGGAAGACATGAATTCAGATTTAGCCTGGGGTAACTAAATAATTACTTTCACAGACACTGTATTGTGTCTGTGTCTCTGGGAAAGAATCTTAACTTTTGGGGGCCTTGTTCCCTCATCTGTAAAATGAGGATGATAATAATATCTAATTTAAAGGGTGGTGGGGAGCATCAAATGAGATAGTCTTTACAAAACTCTTTTCATACTTTAAAACCCTATATAAATAATCACTGTCAGATAATTCTTCTTGTCCATTTCATTCTCTTTTTCTCTTATATGGTCATAATTAATGTGAAATTTTGCTTTTTCTTTTGGTTTTTGCTTTGGGTTTTGGGGGGAATTTTACATGATTTCATAAAAAAAATTTTAGGGGGCATCTAGGTAGTGCAGTGGATAGAGCACCAGCCCTGGAGTCAGGAGTACCTGAGTTCAAATCCAGCCTCATACACTTAATAATTACCTAGCTGTGTGGGCCTTGGGCAAGTCACTCTTTACCCCACTGCTTTAAATAAATAAAATTTTAAAGCAAATTTTTTTTTCAGATCTCTCTGATTCTCATACTTCTATGAATAGGACACAATTTATTTAACTATGTCCCCATTGTTGAATGTCTTGGTCACTGACTTTTATTTTCAATTACCTGTAATGTGACTATGAAACTATTTGTGGGGAGCAGTTAGGTGGCACAGCCCTGGTGTCAGGAGGACCTGAGTTCATTAAATAATTACCTAGACCTCAGACACTTAATAATTACCTAGCTATGTGACCCTAGGCAAGTCACTTAACCCCATTGTCTTGCAAAAAACAAAGCAAAACAAAAAAAAAAGAAGCTTTGCATGGATAACTTTTTTTTTATTTTGGCCAAGAAAAACCCTATATAGGGTCCTGAAGAATCAGACACAAATTAAACAACAACAAATGTAGACTTGGGGTATTTTAGATACCCAAAGGAAGGGACAGAGTCATTTTATGTTCAGTTAAGAGTTGGGAAAGGATTAGATAAAATAAAAAGAAAGGAAAATAAGTGAAGAGAGACACAAAAAAGATCACCCTTTCCCCTGGGCTGTTCAGTAGAATGGCTAGGTTTGGCATATTTAGAATATATGCACACTGATGGGTTTTTAAACTCTGTGCAATATCTTGCAGAATTGTTAGACAGATCTGTAGGCAGATCAAAGGAATCCCCTGATCATAACCTCAAAGATAGTCTGTATCTTCAAACATGGTGTATCTGGGTTGGATTTGCTCCCATAGGGTCACAGGTAGAATGGTAAATTTACAGGTGAAATTCCCTGCAAGCTGAGTGAAAAGAAACCTCTTTCTTAGGAATTCCTCATTGCCAGTGAGACCACAAAGCACAAATCTTCCTCTTGAATGGCATTTGAAGTAGGGTATTTGGGGGTTGGGAAGAGCTCATAATACCTCTTTCCTCTTTGGCCATGGCAAAATTATCTAACCTCTCTGGACCTCAGGTATACTTATGCATTCATTAATAATGTCCATGGAGATCTTCTCCCAGGGTTTCTTCAAGCCTTGAAGTAGATGAAACTCTTTAATCTAGGAACACTTCAGGTAATGTTTGCCTTGCAGAAGCTCTTGCCCAAGCCTGGATTGCAATCCTCATCTTCACCTCCATCAATGATCAGCTCATATTCTACCTCCTACCCCCCACTTTTCTTAACCCCCAATTAATCTCTCCCCCCCACTCTATTTTGCATTTATTTTTCTATATGCTTATTTGTATACCTTATATCTCCCCCATTATATCACCCTCTGAGGGGCTGGGTCAGTTTTTGTATCTCCATCTCCCATATAAAATGAATATTATGTGTATTAACTTCCTCAAAGATATTGGCAAGCCTCTCTTTGCAGTGTTGTTGCTGTTCGATTGATGTCCAAACTCTTTCCCAATTGGGGGTTTTCTTTCCTAAAATACTGGTGATCAGTTCTTTTTACAGTTGAGGAAACTGAGGCAAAGAACTTAAATGACTCATCCAGAGTCACATAGTTATTAAGTATCGGAGGCCAAATTTGAACTCAGGAGCATGAGTCTTCTTGACTCAAGGTCTAGTTCTCTATCCACTGCACCACCTAACTGCCCTGATGTTATCACCTGATTATTACCACCTTTAAGAGTTTCACAGAGCGGGCAGCTAGGTGGCACAGCGGACAGAGCACCAGCCTTGGAGTCAGGAGGACCTAAGTTCGGATCCAACCTTAGATATTTAGTAATTACCTAGCTGTGTGGCCTTGGGCAAGTCACTTAACCCCATTGCCTTGCAAAAACTTAAAAAAAAATAGTTTCACAGAATTGTACAATATTACGACTAAGAAGACATCTTCTTAGAAAGAAAATTTCCACCCCATCCTTTCCATTTTTTTCTCAGAGTCCAAACTGATCCCCAGAGAAATGACTTGTCACACAGGGAGCTCATGACAAAGCCCAGACAAGAGGTTGGGTCTCCTGACTCCCAAGTCGCTTCTCTTTCCAAATGCTGTTTATAGCCCCCATGTTCACCCACTTCCTTTGGATAGCAAGAATGTGGCATTTATCACCCTATAACTTGCTGAGCAGTTTAAAGCAGGGATGGCTCATGGGGAAAAAAAAACAATCAAAATCCAGACAGAAGTAAAAAGTAAAACTAATTTAAACTGATTTGATTTGATTTGATTGTGGAGGGTTTATAATAGAAAAGGACTTCTGAGAGAGACAGCTATCTAACAGGTTCATCTGACCAGATCTTAGTTATTAACAGAGTGTACAGTTTATTTAATTAAAAAATTATTGGACATATTTTGTTTATTGCCTTCATTTTCCAACATTTCCCCTGCTGCCATTCCTTCTAACAAAGAATAATATAGAGGAAAAATGGTAGGTCAGTGAACCTAAAAAACATATCAATTAATCAAGTCTAACAGTGTATACTGTGTTCTGCCTCCATAGTTTGGAGAAATGGCCAACCACTCCAGTATCTCTGCCAAGAAAACCCCCTAATGGGATCATGAAGAGTCATACGTGACTGAACAATAATAACCTCCTTCTCCCCAGCCTCCAGAGTTCCCCCAAAAGGAAGTTCATCGTTATTTAGTATAATTATACAGCACTTGGTTTTCATTCTGAAAATGAAATTTTAACATGTAACAGCAAACAATTTAATTGCACTTTACTTTGACCTTGTCACCAAATAAATGATGGAGAGGAAGGGATAAAAAAGAAGAGACAAAAGAAGGACAAGGAGGGAAAGAAAGACAGGGAGACAGGGGGAGCGGCAGATGAAGGTTCAATGATTGAGAAAGATGGACACACTAGAGAGAGGAACTGGGCAAGCTGGGTAACTTATTCTTATTATATCTGTCTTTTTAGGCTATAAGTTTCAATGTTCATTCATCATTGCCAGCTGAAACATGAATTAGCTGATAAGCCATTATTCACAGCACTTATGGTGGTTACTTATCTATATACCTTAAGAGATTTCTCTCTGAAAAAAAGAGATTACTCCAAATCAACTTTAATGGCTCATTGCCCCACCCTCAAACCCTTAACCATGTGGTTTGACAAGTTAATGACTGATTCTGGCTCCCTATTATAATAAATAATATTATATAATACATTATCATTTATTTTTTATTTAGTGTTTTGTAAACCACGTTCCTCACAACAGCCTTGGTGGATGTCTTAGAATAACCATAACCCAAGGATATAAACTTCTTGGGAAGGACTTCCTACAGTAAAGGTGCTTGGAAATTTGGGGAAGCAATATACCCCAAACCCAGTTAGTAAAAGCCAGATGTGTCAATGAGACATTGAAAATGTAAACACAATGCACTAGAGGGAAAGAGAATCAGATGGAGTAGTGGGAAATGCCATTATATTAAACCTAAGATAGACTTTTTTAAAGGTTTTTGCAAGGCAAATGGGGTTAAGTGCCTTGCCCAAGGCCACACAGCTAAGTAATTATTGTCTGAGGCTGGATTTGAACTCAAGTACTCCTGACTCCAGGGCTAGTGTTCTATCCACTGTGCCACCCTAGCTACCCCATAGGATAGACTTTTAAAAGGTGATCTGCATATAAGAGAGATCTATATTTTCATTTACAGTCTTTTTCTGTTATTTGGATCTAGACAAGTTTATGATTGTTGATGTTTATCAGGTTGAGAGAGACAGAGAGGGAGAGAGAGAGAGAGAGAGAGAGAGAGAGAGAGAGAGAGAGAGAGAGAGAGAGAGAGAGAGAGAGAAGAGAGAGAAGAGAGGAGAGGAGAAATTCTTATAAAGAAGGGCTTTGATAGGTTGACTTGGCCATGGTCATGCCCTGAGTGGCAGAAATAGGTTTTGAACTGGATCTCCAGACTGCAAGTTGGTTGCCTTTCCAAGATTCCTTACTTCAGTACTGAGAAGTAGAATATATAGTGAGGGGTGGCTAGATGGCGCAGTGGATAGAGCACTGGCCCTGGAGTCAGGAGGACCTGAGTTCAAATCTGGCCTCAGACATTTCATAATTACCTAGCTGTGTGGCCTTGGGCAAGCCGCTTAACCCCACTCCCTTGCAAAAACCTAAAAAAGAAAAAGGAATACATAGTGAAATGAATTCTGAATTTGGATTCAGGAGTTTCTGAGTTCTGATCTTGGCTTTGTGTGAGCCTCCTCTCTAAGATTTCGCTCAGGGAATTACTGTTCCAGTGAAATGACTGTTCCTAAAATCTATGTATGTCACAGGCAAAGTGCTTTCTTGATATAACCTGTAAATTAGGTCCTGTGGGTAATATTACTCCAAAATTTTACAGATGTAAAAAAGTGAGTTAAGTCATGTGGCTTACTCAAGATTGTAGAGCTAGTTGAGGGTGGAATTTTAATCCAAGCTTTCAAGACTTCAAATATGTTCTATGCCACACTACCTCTGTCCATCAATGAACAACATGAGACAAAAAAAAAATGGTAGCAGGGATTTGAGTGATTCTGTTGAAAGCAGAGATTTTATCTGGATTTCATTTTTTTGAGACTTGTATAATTTCTCCATCTCCTATTGGCCTAGCATGCAAAAGGTCTTCCTGGAGCATGTGTGTGAAAAATTCTGGTTATGGGTGTGTGTCAAGGGGACAGATATGCAAAGCAACAAATTGTTTCCTGCCCAGTAGCTGAAGGAAAGAGATAAATTACTAGTCAGAGTATTCCTCCTTGCACACAGATGGTTGGGATTTTTGTGAGCAATAGGTGATGGAGGAGAACTGGGTGAGGAACCTGTTGGGAAGCTGAGACTTTTATGTTTCAGAACCTTATGTTCCCCAATTACACAATGGCCAGAGGGTTATTCAGCTAAAGAGACTCTCATTTGGCTGTTCATTTCAGAACCTCATTTGGGGTTTTCTTTGCAAAGATACTGGAGAAGTTTGTCATTTCCTTCTCTAGTGCCTTTCATAGGAAACCGAGGCAAACAGGGTAAGGTGACTTTCCCAGGGTCACACACCTAAGTAAGTATCTGGGACCAGATCTGAACTCATGAAGATGAGCCTAGCTCTCTATCTACTATGCCACTTAGCAATTCTTCAATAGTATTCATAGTTTCATTGATTTAGAGCTGAAAGAGACTCCAGAGATTATTTAATCCATTCCTCTCTTTTTTGCAGATTGGAAAACTGAGGTCACTGAGGTTAAGTGACTTGTCACACCAAAGCAGTGATTTTAATCTAGACCTTTGATAATTTAAGGAGCCATGATTTTGTTGATATGGGTACTTTGTTCTCCAATGCAGATCAGCATCTTATCAGAACTCAGATAATTTTTGCTAGATAGACAGAAAATAAAAATAATAATGATATTTAGTAACTGGCATTAGTATCATGCTTTGGAGTTATCTCATTTGAGCTTCACAATAATCTCATGAAGTTATTCCTATAGATAAATTCTCTCCATTTAGCAAATAAGGAAAGTGATTCTTAGAAGTGAAATGATTTGTTCAGGAATGAAGGTATCAAAGGCAGGATTTGACCATGGGTCTTCCTGACTTTTCCTATTGTACCATGGTCATCCTATAATCAACCCTTTGATGAACATCTTCTATATTGGCTAGGATGGTCTTTTGGCAAGATGTTCAGTCCTTTATAAATCTGTCTGCCTATCAGAGAGAAGTCTGACTAACCTTTGAGAACCAAAAATTTTCTCCATCACAGTGATGCATCAGAATGTAACTTTAAAGGAGACTTGGAGCTTATTGTTTGTTTTATTTCATAATTATTCATTAAAACTTTGCAATGTTTTAGATGCTCTTCATAATAACCATACAACACTTTATGTATGGGCTTACACTTGAAGTCATTATTCAACTCAATGCAATCTGTTAAAGATTGTTAAGGTGTCTTCTGAACTTGGATTGTAAATTCTCTAGGTTCCACATACCTATTCATTTCTCTTATAATAAACCCAATTTTCATTTAAGCTTCGTGAAATTATGATTCCCTGTTGACCCATCCTACAAACACTGATTCAACATATACAAGATATGGATTGTTTTATTTTTGTCTTTGAATTCTTGCTATCTAATGTATACCTAACATTTAATTAAATTAAATTAACCATGTCATTCTCTGTCTCACTCAAGAATCTACTACAGTATATGGTTCAAGGGTTAGATAGGTCATCCAGCTCATTTCCCAATATCTAGTAGCAAATGCTCTCTA
The DNA here is from genome assembly GCF_037893015.1 of Macrotis lagotis. Classification (NCBI taxonomy): domain Eukaryota; kingdom Metazoa; phylum Chordata; class Mammalia; order Peramelemorphia; family Peramelidae; genus Macrotis; species Macrotis lagotis. The sequence goes on along the minus strand of NC_133663.1, from coordinate 32,309,545 downwards.
AATGAATTGTTTTATGATATACAATACCTCAGTGCCAACAAAAGGTGAAAAATCAATGTATAACTCATGTTTATTCCAGTTGGGTTTATCGAAGGATATGAATTACTTCAAGAAATGAATCATAGTTGGCAGGATCTCAGAATCTTCTTGAGTGTAGGGAGTGTTAAAACTGCCAAGACTTCTTGAGGATGTTTCCAGATTGAAGGACATGGCCTCAGGCTTGTTGAGTTTCTGTTCCTTTGCTAGCTGATAGTAGTAACTTTAACCACATAAAAGCTGAAAGATGAATCTTTGTCAACCATGAAATTTGAATCTGGATGGCTCTGGCCTGTATGTTCTGACATCAGTCATTATCAGTTAAACCCCTTCTCTCTAAATGTTCTTGAAGAGTTATAAGCACTAGCTGGTCAGGGCCACACTCCTGGTTTTGTCAGAGGACATGGCCAGTTTCTGAGGCAATTTGACCATGCTATATACTCAAGACCTTCAGCATCCTCATATCTGACAGATCTGTGATGGGTTTGTTCCTATAGCTAACCTAAAGATGGTAGGCAGTTGGTGACATTGGAAGATGGCAGTTTTCCTAGGATGAACAGTATGCTCACCTTAGACTCTAACATCTATTCTGAGATTGACCTTGACAGATGCTCCTGTTCTCTTAGAATGTTAGGGCAGGGGAATAGAGAAAGAAGGGAGGGAAGCCTTTTACTAAAGTTAAAGAAAAGAATTCTGACAAACAAATTTATGAGTATGCTTCAAATAAAGCTATTAACCCAAGCAAAAAAAAAGTCTTACATAAAAACTTTAAATATTCAAATGTAACCTCTTCTTTAAAAAGAAGAGTCTCCTAAATTGGGGATCACATTTGTGATATTCAAAAATAATAAGTATTCTCATTAATGGGGCAGGTGGGTGGTATGATGGATAGTGCTGGGCCTGGAGTCAGGAAGACTCATCTTCAAATCTGTCCTCAGACAGTTCTAGTAGCTTTGTGTGGACAAGTCATTTAACCCACTTTGCCTCAATTTAATGTGAAGTAAGCCTAAAAATGTAGGCTGTAAGCAGATTGTGAAAAACTTTAAATAATAAAGTGAGAATGAATTTTATCCTAGAGGTAAGAGGGCATTCCTTCAAGACTTTTTTCTGCCTGGTCCTTTTTCTTTAACCAATCTCTTCTTTTGATAGCTGTGAGCCATCTCACAGTTTCAGACACTACTATTGTATGGTTTCTGTCTGTAGAAATGAAACCAAGAAATTGTTACAGCCAATAGTTTTTTTTTTTTTTGTGGTTATTCTTGGTAGATTATTGTTCAGTCATATCAATCATGTCTGACTCTTCAGAAAACCTTTTGGGGTTTTCCTGGCAAAGATACTGGAGTGGTTTGCCATTTCATTCTCCATTCATTTTACAGAAGAGGAAACTGAGGCAAACAAGGTTAAGTGACTTGTTCAGGGTCACATACATCTAGTAAGTGTCTGCGACATTTACCACTTCAAAACTGGCAAAGACTAAAAATTGGGGATTAATTTATTCTTTTGTTGGTTTCTAGCTTAAGGCAGATTAAATTTAAAGATGTATCATGCAAAGATTCCCCCTCCAGAGAGCAAATTGTTAAATATGAACCAGAGCACTCACTGTTACTTGTTAAATGACATAAGTCCCAGTAGAAGGTGATCTCCTGAAGGCTTAAGGGTATTGTCAGAGACTGTTTTCTTTTGTTTTGATGTTATGTCACTAGTATCTACAATAGAATGCAAATGGTAGACACAGTAATAAATGCATGTATTGTATCAGAATATTTAAATACTTCTTTTAGGGTTTTTTTCCTAAGACAAATGGGGTTAAGTGGCTTGCCCAAGGCCACACAGCTAGGTAATTATTAAGTGTCTGAGACCGGATTTGAACCCAGGTACTCCTGACTCCAGGGCAGGTGCTTTATCCACTATGCCACCTAGCTGCCCTAAATACTTTTTAAAATAAAAAAATGTACAAAATTAATTTGGCTTCTATTTCTGTTTTTCTTTCCTCTTTAAAACTCTACCCACAAAACTCTAAACTTGGTGGTACCTCTTGGGCTAAGTGTTGGGTAAGCTTCAACTCTTATTTCATTTATTGGGTTTAAGAGCTGCTTCTGCACAAGATGCCTTTGATTTAGGGAGACCCTTAAAAGGAGGAAGGGAAATTGTGTCATAATTTGACGCTGGAAGGCAGCTCCTAATGTGAGGACCTTAAATTGGGTGAACCTAGATGAAAAGGGATGATGGGAACAGTGGAAAAAAGGGTCTGAGGATGATTTATGGAAGAACTCTTGATTATTTGGGCAACTGCAGCCCAGTGTGGTCTATCTAATTCTGCCAAATCTTGATTTTAGATGTATTTGTAATAGAATGGAAGGAGTCTTTGAATTAAAAGAACAGCCAGTCCAACACCATTAAGTCCTGGCTTTGACACTTTCCAAGGGTGAGATTTGATTTTTAGATTCATTGCTGTGAAATTACACTAATTGGGACAGCTTGTACTCATTGTTGAAACTCTTGTCATAGTTTCCATTTAGTCTCTCCCAAGGAAAAGAACATCTATTCACTAATTATTATGGAAAAATGCAGGACACAGACATGACATGAGAAAAGAGTATCTACTTCATAGATGATTATGAAAAAATAAGATGCAGATAAAGGCATAAGAAAAAATCATCGACTTCACGATTATTATGAAAAAAAATAGGATAAAGACAGAAGGCAACATAGGAATCATAAGATTAGTTAGTCGGTTAACAAACATTTATTAATTGCTTACTATTTGCCAGACTGTGCCAGTGCTGAGGATACACAAAAGACCTTCCTGCCTTCAAGGAGCTATGAGGCTAATGGAGAAAAAGGGACAACATGCCTAAATCACTATGTATATGCAGGATCTATGCAGAGCAGATGGGAGGCAAGGATTATAGCTTCAGCACTGAAAGGGAACTAGGAAAGTCTATTATTTAGTTCTTGGCTCTGCTCATTTTGCTCTTCATTATTTTGTTTAAGTCTTCCCATGTTTTTCTAAGATCATTGAGCTCATCCCTTCTTATAGCTCAGTAATGTTCCATCACAATCATGTACCTCAGCTTGTTCAGTCATTCCCCAATTAATAGGCATCCCTCTTCCAACTACCTCATTTTACAAATGAGAACAGACCCAGAAAAGTAAAGTGAATTGTTTTGATCACACAGATAGTAAATGGCAGAGCTGCGATTGGAACCCCAGGATGCTTCCTCCTCCAGTGCCTTTTTCCACTGTACCACCTTCCCTCGATCCTGTTGGTCATTTCCCCCACTTTAGTCCAGGACAGTGGTTTCATTAGTGTACAGACTTTACATTTATAGAACTTTTCTTCACCAAGGCAGGTCTCTGATTCATTTGTAATTTAAGAGTTTTAGAGAGGTGACTCCCGGGAAACTCTGAACAATAAAGGACTTGTTTGGGGGTCACTTTGCCAGTGTGTCAGAAGCCAGACTTGATCCTAGGTCCTCTTGATGTTGAGGTTGCACTATTCCAAGCTTTCTCTTTATGCTAGAGATATAAGAGAAAGGAAGAAGCCAGAACCATGTCTCTTTTATTGAAACAAAAAAGGTTTGGATTTTATTTAGTATATAATAGGGAAGGAACCATGGAAGGTTTTTGAGTGAAATAGTGGGTGGTGGTGGTAGTATGTATATGTGTGTGTATGTGCATGTGACATATTGATAACGATAACTGATATTATAGTGATTTAAAGCTTTAAAATACTTTGAATACATCATTTGAGCCTTCCAACAAACCTATAAGGCAAGGAATACAGATATCGTTCCCATTTCTGGAGGAAGAAATGGAGGTTGAGAAGTGAAATGACTTGTCCAGGGTCACACACCAAAAGTTTCGGACTCTCCCTGCTCCCAAGTTCAGCTCTCTGCCTCCATATTTCCCTCTCACAGATTGATGAGAGCAGGCATTATTAATATCATACTGGTCCTGGTAAGTATGATGGATTATTCATGTCTTATTCTGAGAGTACACAAATGAAGGAGGGTCATGCCTTTAACTTGAGTTGCACTCAGTTTGGGTTGGGGCAGAGCAGTTCATTGATGTTATTGTAGTTAATGTGTATATTGTTCTCCTGCTTTGTCTTCATTGACCTTGCTTCAGTTAAGTCTTCTTTTTCTTCTTTCTCTGAATCCATCAATCTCCAACATTTGTCAATTGGTTCAGAAATTCCCAAAAGGTTGAGGGGGGAGACAAAATGAAGCTTATTCTATGCCTAACTGGCATTGACACATGGGAACTGAGACTTGTCTTCTTGTCCACATTTGCAGAGATTTTTCTGGGAGCAATTTCAGGTAGGGGCAATGAGCCAAAAAAAAAAAAAGATCCTCTTGGTGTCATCCTTCAGGATGGAAACCCATCCATGTCAATCAGTCAAGTAACAAGCAATACCAATTATGAGGCCTCTGTCAAAGGTTGTTTTTTTGGGGGGGGCAAAGCAGTGGGGCTAAGCAACTTGCTAAAGATCACACAGCTAAGTAATTAATAAATGACTGAGGTTGGATTTGAACTCAGGTCCTCCTGACTACAAGGTCAGTGCTCTAGCCTCTGTACCATTAACTGCCCCCATCACAAGGTTTTTGAGAAAAATATTGTAAATCTGAAACCTCCTTATAAATATTAATTATTGCTTCAGTGTGTTTAGTCTATTTCTAATAGGAAATAACAAGAACTATGCCATTTTACAAGACTTTTTCTTTTATTCAGTCTTTTCCATTGTGTTCAAATCATCGTGCCCCCTTTGTGGGTTTCTTGGTAAAGATACTGGAGTGGCAGACTATTTTCTCCTCTAGTTCATTTTACAGGTGAGCAACTGAGGAAAACAGGGTTAAATGCCCTTCCCAGACTCACCCAGTTGACTAGTTAAATAACTGAGATTTGAATTCAGGAAGATGAGTCTTCTTGACTCCAGGCCTTGTGCTCTATCAACTACTATGTCCTGAGTTAATTAATGCTTGGTGAGTTGGATTTTTAGCATTTTGGCATTTTTTTTTAACTGAATAAAAGGCATATAGCTATCACTGTTCTTGGATAAATATTGCAGTCATGTTTTTGTTAGGTTAGAATTCTCCTATGGTGATAGACATTGGCAGCAGTCAAGGTTCCTCCACCCCATACTTCCCTGCTGAGCCCCACCTGTGTGTACAGGCCCTCCCATGTCTTGGGCAGGGAGCCTCAGAATTATTAGTCTTGTTGTAAGTATTCCCTCTAACTTCTGTTCCCTTCTCTCAAGTAAGACAACCCCCAAGACAGATGACCCCCATGTCAGACAGCCCCCCAAATAGTCCTCAGGTCAAATATCACCCTACCTTAGATGACTGCCAAATCAAATATCCCCACTCTACCTTCAAGTCAGATGGTCAAGTCAAGCAGCCCCCAGATCAGACAGCACCACCTCCCCCAGATGGCTCCCACCTCTTTCAAACTCTTGGACTTTGAATATTTGGGGCCCTTTGCCTTTCATAATTTTTCACCCTAATATAGAGCTTGAATGAACTCTGTTTACTTATAACCAGAAACCTAGTATACCCTTTTGGCCTGACCACTGCTTCCATGCCCTCCCTGTAAGCATAAATCCTTTTCTGACTTTTCCTCTCTGACCATCTTGAACCCTGAGCTCCACGGTCCCCAGTCTTCCTGTAAGACTTGACATCACAATATGTCTCTAGATTATATATATATATATATATATATATATATATATATATATATACACATATATATCAACAAACAAACTTGTATTAAGTGCTCTAGGGCATTCCTGACTAAAGAATAACACCTGCCCCCTTCTACCTCTCCTCCCCTCATACCCCCCATGCAACTCTTCATTTCCTACCAGGACTTTCCTATCAACCCTCTTGTTGAACCCTCCTGTCTTCCCCCCAATTTCAGCTTCTTTTGGTGCTTTGTCCTTTCTTAATAGATTTTAAGCAACTTGAGGTCAAGGACTATATTTATTATATTTGTTTTCTCATTGCTAAGCATTTTGCACATAGTGGATAATTAATAAATAATTGTTGACTGCCTAGGAACTGTACTATTCTATGGTGATACAAAGACAAAAATGAAACAGTCTCTATACTCTCAGGGGGTTACATTCTATTATGATAGACCTTTTGAAGACATTTAAGTGCCTACAAACATATAATAAGTAAAGCAAGGAATTTGTTAGTCTCACCATAAGCCTGTGAGGTAGGTACAATTGTTATTCATATTGGATTACTCATGATAATTTCCAGGATCAATAAGCTAGTAAATATCTAAGCTGGGATTTGAATCTCAGTCTTTCGGTGGTACAGTGATTAGAGCTGGTCCTGCTGAATTTGAATGCTGAAATCTGGCCTCAGACCCTTACTAGCTATGAAATAGGAAATAATGAATCTGAATAATACAGAGAAGCTTGGGAAGAATGAGTGCAGAATGAAATAAGAACTAGTTGTATGACCCTGGGAAAGTCACTTCACCCCATTTGCCTCAGTTTCCTCATCTGTAAAATGATCTGCAGAAGAAAATGGCAAACCACTTCAGTATCTCTGCCAAGAAAACCCCAAATGAGGTCACAGAGTCAGATACAACTGAAAAATGACTGAATAATAATAGACAAAGAGAGAACATTCCTGCATCTAAGGAGTATAGATTCTCAAACCTCAAAGGTATTTTGGTTTTCATTGTTCTGATTAGAAAGCAAAATGATCCCCTCCCCCAAATATTCACTTATAATCTGCACTTCCTTTGCTGAATTTTCTGCCCATTTCCTTTGATCATTTATCTAGTGATTATTGTACGTTACTCATCAATTCTAATTCTGGGAATTAGAATTTTTCTTATTAGATTAATCTTGCCAATTAGTTACTTTAGAAAATTCAATATTTATTCATATTAGTTTTGAGTATTCACTATTGTTTACATATCCTTCCTCTTTCCCCAGGCTGCTATAGCTTAGAGCATAGGGCACAACCTTTTTGTTAATAGGTGGGTGTTAAAGACATTTGGTTTCCCCCCCCTCATAGTAAATAAACGTCCAAATAGAACAAATATCACCCCACTAAAAATTCACAGGGGGGCAATGGATAAAGAGGTAGGGAGAAATATCACTCAATTTGGAGCCAGAGAGTCTTGATTCAAGATACCTTGTCTCTCAAATCTGAGATATGGGCTATATCTTTTCTTCCCTTCCCTAGAAAATAGTTTGAAAAAGCTTTCCTCATTACACAGTTTCTCTTTGGCCCTTTGCAATCTTATTTCAGTACCTACCAATACTGAATCCAGTCTCTCAAAACTCATCACCATTCATCTAGTCATCAAACCAAATGTCCTTTTTTTTTTTCAATTCTCATTTCTTTTTGCTTTTCTGGGAGAGGCAGTGAAGGCAGTTAGATGATCCAGTGGATAGAGCGTTGTACTTGAAGTCAAGAAATCTTTGAGTTTGAATCTGGATTCAGCCATTTACTAGCTATATGATCATGGTCATGTCATGACTTCTCTGTATATCAGTTTCCTATCTATAAAAGGCATGTTATAATAATCACACCTTTACTGCTTTTCTGGGAGAGGTAGCAAAGGCAGTTAGATGATCCAGTGGTTAGAACGTTGTATTTGAAGTCAAGAAATCTTGAGTTCAAATATGGATTCAGCCATTTACTAGCTATAAGACTGTGGTCATGTCACAGTCTCTCTGTATATCAGTTTCCTCATCTATAAAATGCGTATAATAATAACAATAATAATAATAATACCTCTCTCCCAGGATTGTTGTAAGAATCAAATGTAATAATAGAAGCAGAGTGATTTGCAAACTTAAAAGCGCAATATAAATGCTAGTGATTACTAGCTTTTGAAACTATCATTTCTCACCTTGTGCTAGAAACACTTCCTTGGTGTCAGAGTCCCCAAACTTTTTCATTGTCCTTCTACCTTTAATTACTACCTCTTTTCCTTAGTGGCTCCACATCCTCTTCCCGATTCCTTAATATTGGTGTTCTGCAAAGGCCTTTCCTTAGCCTCCTCTGTCAGTACTTCCTCTCATTGTATCTTCTCTTTCTATTTGATTGAAAGGCACATGAAAACAAGGATTATAAATTATCATCTAAATTTAGCACCATTTTCTGTATACTATAGGCGCTTAATAGATATTTCTTGCTGTTCCAGTTCTAGTTTTATACAGCATGTCCCAAAAGTCTTAGCACAGTTTAAAGTTTTAGGAGCTCAAAACAGCTTTAAAGACTTTTGAGATTGGCTGCATATTATTCCATGGCTTTAGTCAGACTGAATTATTTTCTTCTCTAACATACAACCTACCTTATAGGGCTTCCCTTGCACTATTTTCCATGCCCCAGCTGTCTCGCTTTCTTGTTTTACCTCTTATTTGAGCCCTGATGCAGGTGCTCCTTCCCCTATCCATAACACTCCCAATCAATAGCAATCCTCTTTTTTTTTTGTAGTGTGGAGAGAAGCACCTCTCTATGTATTTACTATTTAATATCAGGTATTACAGTTGTTTCATACTTGATCGTTCTTACAATATAAGTCTTACCAGGTTTTTCTGAAATTATCTTGCTCACCACTTCTAAAAGTCCAATAGTATTCCATCACAGTCATACACCATAACTTGCTCAACAATTCTCCAAATGATGGCCATCTCCTCAGTTTCCAACTCTTTGCCATCACAAAAAAAAAGAACTGCTATAAATTATTTTCTACAAATGGCTCCTTTTCTTTGATCCCTTTGTGATATTTGTTATTGTTTAGTTGATTAATCATATTGAACTTTTAAGGATTTTCTTGGTTAAAATACTGCAGTGATTTGGCATTTGCTTTTCCAGCTCATTTTACAGATGAAGAAACTGAGGCAAACAGGGTTAAGTGACTCATCCAAGATCATATAGTTAGTACAAATCTGAGGCTGTATTTGAATTTAAGACCAGACACTATCCAGTATGCTACCTAGCTGGCGCTTAAGACAATGCATATACATACATACATATGTATTTGTGTATGTGTCTATATGATCATTAATAATCCACCAATAGTGCATCAGTATTCCTGTTTTCCTAGAACCCCACAAACATGTCAGTTTATTTTTTATAATCTTTTCTGTATTAGTTTTCCTTAACTGTGTCATCTTGTTGTGAGACCATTCATGAAACAGGATGAATCTCTAAATGTATGTAATATAAAAGCAAAGTAGATTAATACAATTAAAATATTTATATATTTTTAATTCAGTGCATTAGTTCTTATACTATCTGGCTTATCTGTGTTGTTCCTTGAAGTCCCTTATTATCTGTTCTATTTCTTTAAATGTTTCATTGATGCTCTATTATTTCTTTTTTGAAGGAACCTTTTTCCACAAATTTCCACCCCTCCCTCCAAAATCTCCCTCATTTTACAAATTGGCATAGTCAGATAAAGCAAACTGGGTCTCATTTTGCATATCAAATTCATCATTTTCCCACCAGGAGTTGGTAACATGCTTCATCAGTGGTCCTCGTGAGTTGTGATCATTGCACTGAGCAAAATTCTTAAATATGCTTCAAAGTTGTTTTCCTTTAAAAATATTGGAGTGATTATATGAATTATTCCTTAGTTTTGCCCCTCTCATTATGCATCATTTCATGTAAGCTTCCCTAAAGTTCTCAGAATTACTCCCTTTAATCATTATTTGTTGTTCAGTCATGAACAACACTTCATGATGTACCATAGCAGGTCAATGCTGTCCCTGGGGTTTCCTTGGCAAAGATCTTAGAGAAGTTTGCCATTTCCTTCTCTTATTGTCAGATGATATGATCTTTTATACTTGTCTTGTATAGATCTGTAGTGTAGGATGTGACATGTTTCTGTCACATAATTTCTGATATACTGTTTTCTATTTTTTTTTGTTAAATCAATATTTCTTGTCCTCTGAGGCACTGAACACAATTTTTTGTTTGTTTCTGGATATTGTGCTTTTTCTGTAATGAAATTACTTTGTTTTTTCTGATTTTGTTCTTTTATGCTACCAATTCTTTAGAATAAAGTTTTTTAGTCTATTGAACTACGTAACTATTCATCCTTTCACCAAAGGTCATTTATTAGTGATAATTTTATTGTATTATAGTCAGTAAGGAATAGGTTCAAAAATTCTGCTTTTCTGCATTTATATCAGGTTCCTCCACACTTTCAACATGGCTAATTTTTGTAAAGTTACCGTGTACATCTGAGACAAATGTGTCCTTTTCCATTAAGTATTCTCCACAGAACTATTAAATCTAATTTTCCTAGTTCCACTGGATTCATGACCTTCATCCTTAATTACCTTTTTGCTCTATTTTAGTCTTAGATTCACTTTTGTATCTTATTGCTTGACTTTTTCTTTAAGTACTCAGTTGCTATGATATTCAGTGTCTGAGTGGGTGTATACATACATATAAGTATACAATTTATATTCACATTTATACACAAATGATTGGTATTATTCCACTGTCTGTGTGGTACCTTTGAGCACAATGTAACTTACCTGTTTATACTTTTAATTTTGTCTCTTTTTATTCTGAGGTCATAGTTGCTATCCTGATTTTTCTCCAGCCCCTTATTTTAATTCTATGTGAATCTTTATGATTCTCTTGTAATAAACCAAACTTAGATTCTCCTTCTAATCCATCCAGCTGTACTATTCCATTTAATGAATAAGTTTTTCTTATTAACATTCATGATTATGATTGTGATTGCATATTTCCCTGTAGTTTGTCCTCTTGGACTTTTTATTCCCTTTGTATTCTACCACCTTTTTACAACAGATAATGAATAAGAAGGAATATGATAAATACTAGTGTTCTGTAATTGAAATTACATGCTTCCATTTTACTTCCCCAGACTCTAATCATTGGTTCCTATACTTTTTCCCCCTTTTAATCTCTCCCTTATATATTGCACTTCCACATTTTGTTTCTCTCATGACAATTCCTTCCCCGACTCTACTTGTCCACTGTCTCCCTTTCTCTAAATCCCTGTTTATTTCTCAGTTGAGTTTAATGGTAGCACATCAGACTCTTGTGTGTGTGAATGGATGCATGTTCAACCTTCTTTTGTCCACTTTAGATAAGAGTGAGGTTCACATGATGCTCACTTCCTCTATATTTGTATACTTTTTTCTTACACAACTGAATTATGAGACATAGTCATTTCTTCCCCTTTCTTCTCTCCTGTACTACTTCCCTCCCCTTTCCTTTTTCTTCTCTTAAGAATATCAAAACAGAACAGTTATCCCCAATCCCTCTGCCTCATTCAATTGCCTCTGTGACCTTGAAGATGTTTTCTTCTGTAATGTAAGTACCATATCCTTGTAGAATGTAAATACTACATCATTATTTATCCTCTTCTAATTATTCAATTGTTTTTTACTTTTCTAGGTTTCTCTTTACTCCTGGGTTTATGGTTAGACGTTTCTACTCAGCTCTGGTCTTTTTATCAGGGGAATAAAAGTCCTCTATTCCATTAAAAGTTCATTTCTACACATACACACTTACCCACTCAGCCTTTCAAGGTAAGTGATTTTTTTTATCGGGTGTTCTCTTTTGCATTTTAGAATATTATATTCCAAGACTTTCTATTCTTTATAATAGTTGCTGAAGAGTATTGTATGATTCTGCAGATATTTAATTTCTTTCTGACTGCTTTTGTAATTTTTTTTCTTTGATTTGGAAGTCTGCATTTTGGTTATGACACATTTGAATCTTTATTTGGAGATTTCTTTTAGGAGGTGACTTATGAATTCTCTCTATTCTCACTTTGTGTTATTGTTCTTAGGAAATCTGGGCAATTTTTATTTATGATTCCTTGTGATCTAATATATAGATTATCTCTTGGTTCTTAAGGAGTCTTAATATTACTAATAATTATAATTCTTAAATTATTTTTATTTGTTTTCTAGGTTGGTTTGCTTTTGAGAGCAGACAACATTTTTTAAACTTAAAAAACTTTATTTTATATTATTATATTCTGTTGACTTATGAAATCAATGAGTTCTGTTTTCTTTATTCTAATTTTCAGAAAGTCTGAAATGTTTTCTACATTCTGCTCTAATCTATCTTCTTCCAATTCTTTCCTGCAGAGGTCTTATTTTTGCTTATAACGTTATTTTTTATCTCCTGATTAATTTCTTCTGAAAATTCTTATTGTGGTGTTTAGTTCAAATCATTTTTTTCCTCTGAGACTGTTTAGGGTTGTTATGGAATTTCTCTCTTCTTGGTTTACCTTCTTGGGCATCTCTTAAAATGGATTTCTTTATAGTCTTTGGGATCTTTTTTTTTAAAAACTCATATCTCCAATCTCAGTTCCTGATTTGGGTTTTTGTGTCTGGGCTAGACTCTACCCCTTCCCACTTTTGAAAGGAATGGATAGTTCAGCCTTGTTTGGTGCTTGCCTCAGTTTCCTGAGCTCTGCCACTGGTTTTCCCTTAATCTGATGTGTTTACATTTAGAATACTGGAGGATTCTGAGTACAGTCAGAGTTTTGTGATATGTTAATCCTAGTCAGGATGATTCTGAAGGCTTCTGTGTTCCAAACGCCTCCCCATTTAGTCCATTGATTCAAATTTGGGGTCTATTCTGAGATTACTGTTCTGGCTTTTTGAAGGAGTCATCTCTTCTAGGAGTTACAGTTTCCATTTTTTAAAAATTTAAGGCAATGGGGTTAAGTGACTTGTACAAGGTCACACAACTAGGCAATTATTAAGTGTCTGAGGCTGGATTCGAACTCAGGTCCTCCTGACTCCAGAGCCAGTACTCTGTCCACTGCACCACCCAGCTACCCCCTCCATTTTGGCTTTTTGCATTTTTATAGGCTGGATGGAAAAATTTTATTGATATTTCTTTTAGGGTTTCTTAGTCATTATTTGAAATGGTATCTTTTTTATCATTGTTGGAGCATATTTTGGGGTGCTAAACTATTTTGAGACCTATCATGATAAAGCAACTTTATTTTCAGGGATCATTTAACTGTTTGGCTGAGAAGGGATTTAAGTAATACCCATAGACTTTTACATATGCACAAACATGTAAATATTTTGTACTGTTAGTGTTTTGGTTTTAACCATTTTCAAATATGTCACATACTGTTTTCTATTCTGCACATTATTCTTTGTAACAAAAATTACAAAAGAAAGAGAAAAAAATGCTCTCAGAAAAAGTCCCAAAATCTGAACGTATATGCAACATTTCAAATCTAGAGTTCTTCATCTCTACAAAACTTGATTATTATAATTATCTGACAGTTGATTTTATTCCTTCTATTTACATTGTTTCTATCATTGTGAATATTATCTTCTTGTTTCTGTTGTTGCTGTCATTTAGTCATTTTTTAATCATGTCCAAGTTTTTGTTGAGGTTTTCTTGGCAGAGATACAAGAATGGTTTGCCACTTCCTTCTCCAGCTCATTTTACAGCTGAGGAAACTGAGGCAAACAGGGTAAATTGACTTGCCTGGAGTCACATAGCTAGTTCATTTTTCTTCATTCTGCAGCTACTCTTCCTAAGCTTCTCTGTATTATTCAGATTCATTACTTCTCATTTCACAGTAATTCTCCTTTACATTCATGTACTCTGATTTATTTATCCTTTCTATATTTTGTTGGCATCCACTTTGTTTCTAGTTTTTTGCTTCCACAAAAAAAAAGTATTTTTAGGGCGGCTAGGTGGTACAGTGGATAGAGCACCAGCCCTGGAGTCAGGAGTGCCTCAGACACTTAATAATTGCCTAGCTGTGTGGCCTTGGGCAAGCCACCTAACCCCATTGCCTAGCAAAAACTAAAAAAAAAAAGTATTTTGGTAATATAGCATATTAAAATTTGCAAAGTACTTTGCATATACTGTCTCAATTGGTTCACAACAACTCTGGAAGAGAATTGCTATTATCATCATTCCCATTTTACAGAAGGGGAAACTGAGGCTGAAAAAAGATTAAGTTGTTTTGGGTTTTTTTCCCAGGATCCCACAGTTAATCTATTTCTACCACACAATTTGGACTCATGCTTTTCTTATTCCAATTTCACTATTCTGTCTTATGGAGGAACTTTCTGTCCTTCATCTCCTTGGAGTATTTGCCTATAGGTGGGCATATGCCTCTGGATCAAAGGATATGGAGATTTTCAGTCATTTTGGTATGCTCAGAATTCCAAATTATTTTCCAGAATAGTTGGACCAATTCATAACTCTACCAAGAAATACTCTATTAGTGATGAATAAATATCATTTATGAATCTTTCATCTAAAAAAGATCCAAAACCCAAAATATAGCAAGCATTCTAAAGGACGGGGACAGTGCTATGAGAAATTTCTACTTTTTACCCTTTTCTGTACTTTTTATGAGAATTGAGATGTAGCAATGGCTCTTTTGTTATCTCTGTAAGCCTTTGTAATCCTTGAAACTGATACTGAAGGGACTATAGCTGAAAAAATGTTTCTTTCCCATCTGGTTTCACCAGAGAATGTGGGGTATGGCTGATTAAGGGTGAAATCATTTTTCCATAATATGTCCCAAAAAGATGATAAGTTCAAGAATGGAAGTACATTCTTAGAGATTGCCATGGTGTGTTCCCATGATTGAATCTTCAATGATTAATAGACAAAAGTGTCTACTCTGGGCCTATGGGGAAGTGCAAAATCCAACTGAATTCATCAAACCTTTTATTTTTTTCAAGCAACTATGCTAGATCTTTTACATATAAATACATAAACAAAATAATTCTACTCTCAAAGAACTTGCATTCTTACAGTGATTACATATAGAGTGATTGTAGGAGAAGGGAGTAGAGAGGCAGAAAAAGCTAATAACCATAAATCTAATCACCAGCATAATAGTGGATCAAGGAATGTCTCACATAGGAAGAAGCATCTGCTTTGAAAGAAATGAGGAATGCCTGGTGATAAGGGAGGAATGGAGTTTATTTCACATATAGAAGACTATGCACTTGCCCACAAGTTTGTACCATCTATTTAAGTCAACTGCAGATAAAAGAAAACACATCATTCTAATAATAACTGACTTCTTTAAGAGTCTTTACACACATTATCACATTTGAACCCGACAACAACCCTATGGGCTGGGAATCACAAGGGTTATTATTACCCCATATCATAGATTAAGAAACTGAAGCCCAGAAAGGTCAGACTAGTCACAATGGCCATCAAATGCGGAATGGCAGAGCCAGTTATGATGTGTGAATGAAATGGGTTTTACTGTGAAATAAGAAATAATAAAAACATTTATGCTTTAAAAATCTGACTTGAAATAGGCACTGGCTCTATTACCTTGGAAAAGTCATCTAACTTCTGTCTGCCTTAGTTTCCTCATTTTTTTTAGGGTTTTTTTTTTTGCAAGGCAAACAGGGTTAAGTGGCTTGCCCAAGGCCACACAGCTAGGTAAGTGTCTGAGATCAGATTTGAACTCAGGTACTCCTGACTCCAGGGCCAGTGCCCTATCCAGTGCACCACCTAGCTGCCCCTTAGTTTCCTCATCTTAAAAATTAGTATAAAAATATCATTCACCTCCCAGAATTGTTGTGAGGATAAAAATAAATTAATATTTATCCAGCACTTTGCAAATTTTAAAGTTCTATATATGTGCTACTGTAGCCATCACTGTTTTTGTGTTAATCTCTCACACAAGGGGCAGTTAGGTGGCGCAGTGGATAGGGCACCGGCCCTGGAGTCAGGAATACCTGAGTTCAAATCCAGCCTTAGACACTTAAGAATTATCTAGCTGTGTGGCCTTGGGCAAGCCACTTAACCCCATTTGCCTTGCAAAAACCTAAAATAGATAAATAAATAAATAATCTCTCACACAATTTAATAATAAACAGGAATGCAGTTTATGAAGTCAGAAAACTTGGATCTGAATTTAATCTCCTCAAATAACAGTCTTGATTCTCTTTCACTCTTTTATTCTTGGTTTTCTTCTCTTCAAAATGTGGGGTTGCACTAGACACTGTCTCTGGTTTCTCCCTGGACTAATTATGATGATAAGAAGTTCTGTGATTAGGAGTGATCATGCTGATTCTCTTACTTTTGAAGAAAATAGAATCTTTGACAATTCTTCTTTTCCCTTTCTCCCTTCTTCCCCCATTCCACCCTCCTTTTAGTCCTTAGCACGATCATGGTGCCAGATGCATGAAAATGTGGAAGGGTGGATGGGTGGAAGGGCTTGGTCTATGTCTACTCCAGTTTAGCCCACAAATGAATGGTTTTAAAAGAGGGAAATACACAAAACTCAGTTTCCTGTGAGTTCTCGCCGTGTTTCTTCCTGTTCCTAAGATAACATCACACAGTTATTCTGACATATTTATTGACCTAACTTAAGAAAGAGAAGTAGATTCAGAAAAATATTCATTCCTTTGGCTTTTCTTAATATTCCTTGTTCTTTGGTCCTCAAGGCCTGAGGTATTTCAGTTTTTGTTTCTCTATTTCTCTACTAAATAGTGTTAAGGAAAAGTCTTGAATTCTCAGTGAGGAAAAGCCCTCTATCAATGCAGGAGCACCCTGTCTGCAATATCTTGGCTTAGAGAGTTGACAGAAGTCCATGGTGGCCTGCACTTCCAAGAGCCTCAACTAGACTGAAATATAAGCAAGATATAATTAACCAAATATATAAATAAAATAACATATAAATAATATTACAGTTTGAAACTAAGTCAGCATGTGGGTAGGGATACTTTCATATGATTAGTGACCTTTGTTTTTGGGTTTGTTTGGTTTTTTTTTAATTTGACACCACTGAGAAGTTAAGTGTCTTTTCCAGGGTAACACAATTAGTATATGTCATCAGAGGCCAAACTTGAACCTGTGTCTTCCAAGCTTTGAAACTGGTTCTCTCTGGCCACTGCACATTTTATTTTATTATTTTATTTATTTTATTTTATTTTATTTTATTTTATTTTATTTTATTTTATTTTATTTTATTTTATTTTATTTTATTTTATTTTATTTTATGGCAATGAGGTTGACTTGCCCAAGGCCACACAGCTAGGTGATTATTAAGTGTCTGAGGCTGGATTTGAACTCACGTCCTCCTGACTCCAGGGCCAGTGCTCTGCACCACCTAGCTGCCCCACATACCTAAACATTTTATAGAAAATTTTGCTCGCTCTCTCTCTTCCATCCAGATACATATGTGTGCATTTATACATCTATATCTAGCTGTATACACTTTTATATGTATTTATATTTGCATGTGAGTCTGTGTACATGTGTATGTTTGTGTGTGTTCACACATGTGCATATAAAACTACCAGGTAAGGAAAGACCCCCTTTCTCCTTCACTATATATCTATATCTATATCTATATCTATATCTATATCTATATCTATATCTATATCTATATCTATATCTATATCTATATCTATATCTATATCCATATCTATATCTATATCTATATCTATCTATATACACCCACGTTATGCATTTTATGTCTATGAAGAACATCTCCTCTATCTATTGCTTATGAGCAGGAGAGAGCCATGTCATATGAACAACAAATGAGGAGGGTTGTACATGGAAGCAGTAGACTTTTGGTGTTGTAATCAAATTCATGACCCTCTAAACACAATATATTTGTTTTGGTGCTTCCTAGTAACTCGGGACAAATGCCAAGCTGCTCATCTAAAAGATGAACATTAGGATTACTTTTAAGAAACCAAACCAAATTGTTTAAGTTCCCCCCTTCAGTTTGGGTAGTTCTTCAGTATCTATAAATAGTTACTTCCTGATACCATATGCCATTTAATCATCATTGTCATCCTTCCCCACATACACATAAATGGCTCAGATCTTATGCCAGACAGCTTGGGATTGCTTGACCTGAACATCCCCTCATAATGTCCAGCACTGAGGTCCCCCTTGTGCTGCCCATATGCTTTGATTGAATCAGTTTTCTCCTGTGTCCCCTGACCCCATTCAATGGGTCTCTAAATTCCACATCCAGCTGTTTCTGATTCCTTTGACATGGGTGGGCAAGACTTTGAGGTAGTCGAAATTGAGTGACAAGGAGAGCTATCATCATCATCTTCAACACAAGATGTCTAAGACACAACTCACCGTCTTTCTCCCTAAACCTACCTCTCCCTCAATTTCTCTATTTTTATTGAGAAGCACTGCTATCTTTCAGGCTATTTAGATATACTACCTTGGAGCCAGTGTTGACTCTTCCCTTTCCCACCTCCCCATACATTTCGTTGCCAAGCCTCTGATTCTGCCCCCATAGGATTAATCTCCACTCCATTCACTCTATTTCAAGCCCTCACCTCTCTCTAGTCTCTCTTTTGTATATATTATATCTATAAACCTATACAAATTCATTCAATTACACACACACACACATACACACACACACACACACACACATATATAAAATGTCTGAACACATAGATACATAGCTAGCTAAAGCTAGGTAGATATAATTGCTCTCCCTTATTCTAGTTTTTCCTTTCTCCAAGTCATTCTCCACACAACTGCCAGGTCTGACCATGGCCCCTTCTCTACTTGAAAAGTTTCAATGGCTCACTATTGGGTTTTTTTTTTTGCAAAAAAACTTATTTTGGAAATTCATTATAAGATTCTTCAATATTTGATGCTTAGGCATTATACATATGACATTTCATAAGCTTTGGTTCCTATATTATTTCAAAATATTTATATTCAGAGATACTGGTCTAGAAAAACAGTTTAATAAATAACATGAGTTGTATGCTTTACAGATATGCTTATGAAATTCAAAATCAAAACAAATGTAGTCACAGATGAACTTTTCTCTCACTTTAAATATATATATTTATATGAATACACTGTCTATTGTTCATTAGAGATTGTTTCCTGTAAAAATACATGCAAATAAAATGAGATTGTGTGCAGAAATTACTAAGAGACTAAGGTAATCTCACAGATAGAATAAAAAGTTGGCTTTCTTAAAAAAATAAATAAATAAGAGACATAAGAAATTGGTTTGTCACTTAGCCAGAATCCCTCCTGCTTTTACATATTGACATAACGGGTGACATAGAGTTCCTGTTCCCAGGGCTAGTAGTAGATCCCCTTCCAGTCACAGTCTAATAGAGATAAAAAACAGCTCCATGAGGAGCATGGAAAATGAATAAGGCCACTGATGAATTATTTACTAGTCAATCACACTTTTTCTGACTTGCCAATCTTAGAACTTGTCAGGGTAAGATTAATGCATTTCTGAATGTAAGGAATCTCAGTGAACAGGGCAAGTCTTGCTACCTAAAAATTATGTAAAAATAAAGGTTAGAAGACTTAGTGTTGATGAGATCACTTCCCTCATTCCAAAATTTAAACAATTAGCTGCTAGAAATCTTAGAAATGACAATTTTCTATATAATTAAAAATATTCCCTTGATGTTTTACAATACAAGTGCTCTTGAAAGAATACACATATATTTTAATGAAGTCAAAGATTTCTTATTAAACAGAAATCATAAGTTAAACAAAAGTAGAAAACCTAGTATAATCTCTTGCTTAGAGTTGAAGAAATAATATTTCTTTTTTTCATTTCACCAATGAATATATTCAAATCATTTCCCTTTTCTGTCATTTCCTGGTCAGTCGTTTAACCGAGGCGGGTCACAGGCCAGGAGTCCTTTCCTCAATCCTTGTACTTGCTGATGTGTTTTCAACCTATGAGCAGCCTTTGGAATTGAGCAATTCTTCCATAAATCTAGTCAATGTTGGCATTTCTCATTAGTTTTTCTATTGGGTATTCATTATTAAATTCACTGCCTCCAAAAAGCTGTACCACATCGCTAGCTAACTGGTTTGCAATGTTACCAGGCAGACACTGACATTGGCAGAGTGGTAGGTACCAACGGCCAGTCTAATCAACTTCCTATGCTACTAATTCATAACTCAATTTGATTAGTTCTACCTTCATTGTCACCAAAAGGGGGCCTTCCTAAGATGTTCCTCTTTAAAGACATGCTTGGTAGTTTTGTCCAAAGCTGCCTGGGCAAACCCAGCAGCACAGCGGCTACCAGGTTTGGATTTATTCAAAGCACCCATTGCAAACTGGAAACTGGTGCCTTTCGCCAAGAACATTCTCTGAACATGATCGGATCTTCAAAGACAATCTCTCCGACCATATCTCCAAAGACAGTCCCTCTGATGCCAGAACATGGCTGATTGTTGTTTATCTTCTTTCTTCAGATCTGGATTCTTGGGGTGTCTGCTTCTACAATAAATTCACTAAAGGCTTTTAATTGCAGGGGCTTTGGGATCAAAGTTGTTATGAAACAAAAGAAAAAGCAAGTTGCTTTTTTCTATATTGTTTGTCCACATCTTTTGACCATTAGTAACACACTCATTGCTTTTCTTTTCCCCTTTGGTCTGTAAACCATTCACATCAGAGTCTGCTCCAGGTTTTTTACAAAGAAAGTACACACCAATGGTTGTTCATTCATCCTCCCAAGATTTTTCTTTTATTACTGATCATTTCCCCACAATGATAATAGTCATTTGTCCTATAGAATGTACTTCAATGACAGTGTGACAACCAGTGTTGTATAGCAGCCCAAGAAGCTAATGTGGTCTTGGGCTGTCCCCAAAAAAGCATAATTTCTAGGGTAATGAGGTTATAGTCCCATGTACTCTATTCTCATTAGACCAGAGCATGGATATTGAAGTGAATTCTGAGCACTATCATTTGAGAAGGATGTTGACAGATTGGGCAGCTATGATTGTGAGTAGCCTCATGATTTTGCCTTATTAAGACTGAATGAAGAAGCTGATGATGGCTAGTCTGGGAGAAAGAAGGCTTTGGGGAACATGATCACTGACTTGAAGTACTTGCAGGACTGGCATGTGGAAGAGAGATTAGATTTTTTTCTTTTTGATCCAAAGGACAGAACTAGGAACAATGTGGCAGAGATTGGAAAGGAAGAAATCTAAGTTCAATGTCAGTAAAAACTCCTTAATAATTAGTTATCTTCAAGAAGAATGGATTGCAGGGCAGCTAGGTGGCACAGTGGATAAAGCACCAGCCCTGCAGTTAGGAGTACCTTTGTTCAAATCCAGTCTCAGACACTTAATAATTACCTAGCTGTGTGGCCTTGGGCAAGCCACTTAACCCCATTTTCCTTGCAAAAAACTAAAAAAAAAAAAGAATGGATTGCTGCAGGTATGGCAGCATCCACCTCAATGAAGGTTTTTGAGCAGAATGAACACTTGCAGAGAATATTGTAAGTGAGGGAAACCTTTCAAGGAAAATTGGGCCAAAAGATCTTTTCAAACTCTAAGATTCTGTGATTTTCTGAAATTTTTTGATGCTAAAATTCCTGAAAAGTTTGAGAAGCACCTATTTAAGTCTGAAAATAGCCCTTGAGATCATCTAAGCCAACCCTTCACTTGACAGGTAAGAAAATCAATATTTAAAAAATTAAAATAGCATTAATAAAAGATTTTAAGATTTTCAAGGTGCTTTATAAATAACATCTCATTTTATCCTCATAATAACACTGTGAGGTAATTGATATTATTACTCCCTTTTCATGGACAAGAAAACTGAGGTTAAGTTACTTGCCTAGTGCCTGGGGCAAGATTTGAACTTGTCTTCCTGATTCCAAGTCCTGTGCCATGTGTCCTGGGCTAGAACTCAGAAAGGTTGAGTTATTTGCCCAAAGTTATACATTTGAGTGTCAGTAAGAACCCACATCAGAACTCAGGACTCCCAACTCTCAGTACAGTACCCTTTCTACTTTAGCATGCTGTTAAATTTGTTTACCGACAAGATAATTTTCAGTATATGTCCAGTCTACTTGATTGTGCTCAGTTTGGGACAATATCAAAAAGTTTAAGATTTGATCCTTCCCTTAAAGAGTTTATAAGTGAATAATATATTACAGTGTACTTTCAATGTTTTCTTCATAAAAGACCTTTTACAATTTAATAATAATAATAATAACAATTCATAGTTGATTATAATTAGAGTAAAAAAGTACTTTGCTTACATTCATTTTATCTTTTCCCCAATCTTATCAGGTAGCACAAATTTTTTTTTTCTTATTTTACAGATTAGGAAACTGAGATTCAGAGGTTCAAATGCATTCCCAAGGATATATAGCTAGTAAATTAGAGCAAATCAACCCAAGTGCAATGCTTGGGGGGTTTATTCCTCCATAACACTGCAATACTTCCCAATATGGCTTACGTATACCCAAATGGTTTCAATTTGTCTATAGCTGCATAATCTCTCCTGAGAAATCTCTCTGTACAGTGCAGATTGGCAACAATCATGTTATCTTACCTGGTGACTGGAAGGTCCTTGAGATCACAGATTATTCGATCCATAAGCATTTATTCAGTGCTTTCTTTTTTAGATTTTTGCAAGGCAAATGGAGTTAAGTGGCTTGCCCAAGGCCACACGGCTAGGTAATTATTAAGTGTCTAAGGTCGGATTTGAACCCAGATACTCCTGACTCCAAGGCCGGTGCTCTATCCGCTGCGCCACCTAGCCGCCCCCTCAGAGCTTTTTAATAAGACAAGCTTTCCTTTTTTTGAAGGTAGGGTAGGGACTACAATTATGATTTTTCCCCATGATGAGAAAGCTTCCTCTATTTTTTTTTTAGGTTTTTTCAAGGCAAACAGGGTTAAGTGTCTTGCCCAAGGTCACACAGCTAGGTCATCTTTAAGTGTCTGAGGTTGGATTTGAACTCAGGTACTTCTGACTCCAGGGCTGGTGTTCTATCCACTGTACCACCTAGCCACCCCAGCTTCCTCTATTAATGCAGAGTAGGAAGACTCTTTTTTTTCTTTCTTGTCTGAGGTCTTACCCTCCCAACAATTTTTTTTTCTTCATTGTCTTTTTTGGAAGTGATCATTCTTGGTTTCTTTGCCTCATCTCTCTCTTACCTAACCCTAACGATTGAATGAGTGTTGCCTCAGTCAGACTGTGAGCTGGGAAAGATTTCATTTTTAAAAGCCACTGCATCCAGAGGCATCTCCAGTCATCCTGATCCATATTTGGCCACTGGACCCAGATAGCTCTGGAGGAGAAAGTGAGGCTGGGGACTTAGCATAATACTCCCTCACTCAAATCCAGCTCACTTCCCTGATGTCATGGTCTTCTTTGAGAACAAAGAATAACAACTTATATATCCCCATAGAGAGTTTCCTGAAACACCAAAAAGGTTCGGTGACACTCCAGGGTCACCTAGCCATTATGTCTGAGATAAGGTTTGAATTCCAATTTTTCTAACTCTACAGCCATTGCTTTATTCACCAACCCATGATTTTCCATATAGCAAATTATCAAATAAGCTAAATAGAAAAGATAAGATTGGTCTAAAATATTTTCTGCATTCTTAAAAAAAATTAATTCCCAAGAATTTCTCAGTCTTTAGTTGAAGTTTTCTATTTTTAGTTTTTTTAAATGAGACTCAAAATAAATGAGAAATTAAATAAAAAAGCATATCAGACATGTCAGTGAATGTTAGCTCTTTCACACTTCAAAGATATTTGGAGTTGTTGTGCTTTATACCAGATATCTTTTAAAAAATATATTTTACAAGAGAGTAACCTGCAAAGTGCAGATGGTGAATAGATTAGTTTTGTTTTTAAACAGCCCTTGGAATTTGCATATTGCAACACATTGCTGAGCATATTGAACTTGAAATCTGGAATCTGGGTCCCCAGGAGCTTGATGGTCTCATCCATTTCCTGTGGGGACAGCTGGTACGAAGGCATCTTGGAAGAATCCTTGTTCTGTCCTGTTTTAGAGAGCAGATCTCTTTGGAAGTGATCTTTGTTGAAAGAAACATTTGAAAATCACCTAAATCACCTAACTTGTTCAGTGATCAGTCTGGTATTAGTTAATTTATATATATATATATATATATATATATATATATATATATATATATATGTGTGTGTGTGTGTGTGTGTGTGTGTGTGTGTGTGTGTGTGTGTGTGTGTGTGTGTATGTATATATATACACATATATATTTTTCTATTCCACATGAGTCATAGGATCATAGGTTGAGAAAGTGGAAGGGATCTTAGATTTCATGTGATGCAACATCTTTATTTTATAGATGTGTAAACTGAGGCACAGAAAAAAAGAGAAAATTAAACACTGAATTAAGTGGATATCAGCCCCTGTAGTCATGAGGACCTGAGTTCAAATGTGATGGCAATCACTTAGTAATTGCCTAGCTGTGTGACCTTGGGCAAGTCACTTAACCCCAGTGCCTTAAATAAGTAAAGAAAAAATTTTTTTTAATAACCTACTCCAACTGTATATCCATCAAAATGTGTTCGACTATAGAGAACTGTTTAACTTAGCCTGCCTCTTCTCTTTACACCTTTTCAAGGATGCCCTCTATCTCTGCTTAGATTATTCTCCTAAAGATTTTGTGAAGAAGGGAAAAGAGCCATGATTCAATAGTTACTGCTATTTTCATGAGCACTGTTTTTTTTTTCTTTGTGGAAGGTGGAGAGTAATAAAGTCTATGATTTTCTCAAGGATTTACTGTCTTGCCCTCTTCAGAACTGGTCCCTAAATGGGCTCAGAATTGTGTTGCCTCTGGCTTAGGTAACTGTATGGCAATTTGGTCCAAACAGCTGCTCTTTCCAGTTTTTATTGATTTTTCTACATCATCATGTAACTGCATCTTGAAGGCTTTGCTTAGAGCACAAATGTGGTGATTTCACTCTCATTTATGTAGAAGAAAATTTGTCTTTGAAACCTTTACAGATAGTCTCTATTTTTCATATTTTTTTGTCCTTCAAGTTTCATCTTTAAGTGCCCTAGGGATGATTATGTTTATTTGGGTCATATACCAAATGTTCAATAAACTTTTTTTTTTCCCTGAGCTACTTCTTGCTCTTTTATGGGCTTTTTTTAAATTCAGTACTTAGCATAGGGCCTAGGACCATAAATCCTTCTTGATTTGACTTGATTATACTCAACTTTCCTTTCCTTCCTGGTCACAAACTTTCAGAGAGCAGGGGTCACTTTCTCTCCAAGGTTCTTATCACTTCCATTTTGGTAACCAATTTCTCATTGTCATTTAATGTTAGATTCAGATTAAATAGTTCCTTTTCTTACTTCCTCTACTTTTTTAAAAAATGAAATTATTATTAAGATCAGGCAGAATTTCACCACTGCTCTGCAGTGGAAGAGAAAGGGTTTCAACAGATATGTAGATCACTGGACTTCCTTATCACTACTGTTTCTCTAGTCCACATCAATTTTAAGATCTTTTTCCCCAGCTCCTTGTTTGTATCTTCTCTCCAGATAGTCTGTTTATTGACAATTTCCCTTCTGTTTCTTTTTAGTTTGATCTATACTAAAATACTGAATTTGCTTACTTTCATAAGAATTTTATTCCTCATATTTTCATTTTTAAAAATGAAGTTATTCTGGCTCTTAGTCATCATTGCTTTCCTTTCTAAATCCTTACAAACCCTCCTTTGAAAAATATGCTCTAGAATTTTGCCAGAAACCAAAAGCAAGATCATTAGTATATAGCTTCTTTGTTGTTTTTCTCCACTTTCCTTTTTTGAAAGTTATAACATTTGGTCTTTTCTGGTCTTATGACACTTTTCTTGTATTTTTTCAAATATTACACACTAATAATGAATTTTTTTGACAAGGCAATGGGCTTAAGTAACTTGTCCAAGGTCATACAGCTAGTATGTTTCATGTGTCTGAGGCTGGATTTGAACTCAGGTCCTCCTGACTCCCCGGCCAGTGCTCTATCCACTGCACCACCTAGCTGCCCTCTGATAACGATTTGAAAATCAGACACAAGTATATTATTGTACAACCCTCTGACTTTAGATAGATAGATAGATAGATAGATAGATAGATAGATAGATAGATAGATATGGAAGCACAGAGATGTTAAATCATTTGCCTGAGGACTTGGGCCAAGGATAGATTTTTTTTTTTTTTTTTAGTTTTTGCAAGATAGTGGGGTTAAGTGTTAAGTGGCTTGCCCAAGGCCACACAGCTAGGTAATTATTAAGTGTCTGAGGCCCGATTTGAACTCAGGTACTCCTGACTCCAGGGCTGGTGCTCTATCCACTGCACCACCTAGCCGCCCCCCAAGGATAGAATTTGAAGTCAGCTCTTGTAACTCAAATCCTAAGATCTTTACCTTTCATCACAGTTCTGGAGGATTCAGTAAACATGTGGACCATGACTGTGTAGAAGCCAATTGTGATTAGGAGAACACCTTCTGGAAAACCTGGTGGAGGAACTGGGTCAAAGCCGTACTTGGTTGGTTGGATAGAAAAATACAATATATAGTATAATATGGCAGAAAACTGAACTTTGATTCTATTCTGCATTCCTGTAATTTTTTATATATTTAAGGAAATATGTACATTCACATATCTATCTATATCTATACCTATACCTATACCTATATCTATATCTATATCTATATCTATATCTATATCTATGTCTATGTCTATGTCTATGTCTATGTCTATGTCTATGTCTATATCTATATCTATATCTATATCTATCTATATCTGTATATCTATATCTATATCTATATCTATATATCTATCTCTTTATCAATCTCTATCTCTATCTTTATCTATATACACTGGTGTAAAGGAGACAAATAAGAGAGCAGAGAGGAGATTCATCCTCTCAAATTCTCACTGATGAGTAATTTGTTGAGGAAGGGGGCAGGAAGGACATAGAGGAGGTCTGAGTGTATACAAATGGAAAGTGTTCCCAGAAGGACCCATATAGAGTTCATGAAATGCTTACTCTGTTCCACAGGGTATGATTTTCAACTATTATAGGGAATTTTTGACTTGTTTCAAGATGTTAGCTTCTAGTCAGTCAATAAATACTTCTGAGGCATCTATCATATGCAACCATATGTGTTAAAAGAGGTAAAAAGTCCATCTCTGCCTTCAAAGGGCTTGTAATATAATGAGGGGAGATAATAAGTGAGCAATTATGAAGAAAGCAGCTATATTTATGTATATCAAAATATACACTCACCCATATGTATATTTAGTGAAAAGGAAACAATTAAAAGAAGGAAGGACTAGAATTAAGAGGGATTGGGCAAGGCTTCCTTGCAGAGATATGAATATTTTATCTGACACTTAAAGGAAGCTGCAGAAGCCAGAAAACAGATGAGGAAGGAAAACATTCTAGACACCAGCAGTCACAGACTATCAAGCGCTAAGAGATGAAGTAGTCAGGAGGCCAGTGTCACTGGATCAAACCTCCCTGGGAGGAAGGTTTAGGAAGACAAGAAAGGTAGGTTGGGGAGAGGTTATGAAAGGGTTTGAATGCCAAACAGAGGGCAGAGCCATGGAAGTTAATTGAGTATGAAAGGGACATGGTTATGATGAAGAAAGTATAAGTTTGATCATTTGCTGACACAACATCATTTTTCACCATCTAGCATTGCCATGGCATCAGTTAGACCTACACGCTGGGAAAAATCACTTTAGTGACTGAATGAAGGATGGATTAGGGAGGGGAGGGAGTTGAGGCAGGCTGACCCACTGACAGCTATTGCAGTAATCCGAGCATGAGATGATGAGAACCTGCTTTGGAGCAGTAGCAGTGTCAGAGGAGAGAAGGGGACATATTTGAGGGATATTACAAAAATAAAACCAGCAGGTCTTGGCAATAGATTGGATTCGGGGAAGGTGGGAAATAGTGAAGAGTCTGAGGAGCTAGGAGGATGGTATGACCCTCTCTAGTGAAAGGAAAGTTAGGTGGGGGAAAAGCATTAGACAGAAAGATAATGAGTTCAATCTGGACATGGTAAGTTTAAGATGTCTACTCAACACCTAGTTTGAAATGTCTGAAAAGCAGTTGGAGATGTGAGATTGGAGGTCACCAGGGAGACTGGAGCCAGATAGGAAGATTTGAGAATCATTAGCATAGAAATGGTCATTAAATCTATGGGAGTGAGGAGATCACCAAATGAAATGGTCTGTTTATACTTGGTCTTCAATCTGCTATTTTCTTGTGTCTTCCCCTAGAAGCATGATGTGTAGACTTTCCATTGCCCCAAATTTCAATAGGTATGGCTAATATTAAGCACAAAACAAGGGTTAGTTACCATTTTCCTTTCTTAAAAAGAAGACTAGACTAGACAATAAGGAGGCAAACAACAGTAAGGGAGGAATGGTTCAGGATGCAACATGGTGCACTTTAAGATTTGCTAAGAGATCTGCATGCGATACAACAGCCCTCTGAGATGGATGCTCTTGTTATCCCAATTTTATAAGCAAGAAAAACTGAGAATGCCTTATTCAAGGTCACAGCTTAGTACCCATTTGAGGCAGAATTGGAATTCAAGTCTTTCTGACTCCAAGACCAGTATCAATCATTTCTGTTCATAAAACCAATAAATGGGTCATTATGCTTAGTCTCCTGAGGGAAGAAGAGAGAGGTAGTCCTCAGAGGGGTTTCCTGTTTAGGAGGTGGGTTTCTTTCTTTGAATCAGAGGAATGGGAGAAGGATAATATTGAGGTCCTTGAGTTAACTCACCATTTTTCTCATCAATGTACTAAAACATCCTCATTAACAGAATGTCACAGTTCTTTCAGGAAGAGCTGCAGGGAGTAAAATGTCCCATGGTTCCAAAATGAAAGATGCACCCCCATCTCCAAACCCTCCAATTCTTCACCAGGCTTGCCTTTCTTTCTCCCAGCATTTTTTGCAAAGCAGTCAAAGAAACTCCAGTCTCATAGTGTTGGTGTTGTTGGATTTTTTGGAAGCATCTATCATCTCTGTGTCAATATGGATAAAGGGTAACATAAAATTCCCCCCAAAAAATCTGTTGACCATTCAGGTTTTTAATGCAATGAAACAATTAAACAATTGCTGTGAGAGAAATTGAAATTCAGTTCAGGGACTAAACTAAATAAACCATTTGCTGCCTGAACCAGAAGAGTGAAAAAGAACAAAACAAAAACTTTTATAGAGTCATTAGTTTCCATAATTGATAAAAATGAGAGTTGGATTGGTTTAGAGGTGGATTCATTTGTTTTTAAACCTATTGATCTCCAAGTCCTCCTGTTCTGAGTTAGGATTGTTAATTTTCAAAAGGAGTCAGAAGCCTGGGTCTACACCATCAGCATCCTAAGTGATGCTGAGTCTAGGACACGTGAGACTTTGGTGCAGGGCTGTGATTTTGAGCCTGTCCCTCTTAGCTTTTCTAGGCAATATGAGAAGAAAACACATTTACTTGAAACTGAAGGTGTGGAAAAGTGTCAACATTTCTTGTTTGATGCCTGTTGCTGTCTGTTCCTTGTTAATCATTCCATTTTCCCCTTGGTCTGGTGCCATTACTCATCTTGTCTGAGGGTTTTTCTCTTGGCAGCTGCCATCTGACTTACATATCAACTCTTAGCTTTGTAAGAGTGTGTCCCATTGCCCAAATTCAATGCAATGTAACAACATTATGTCTACTAAATGCAAAGCATCATGCTGCATGAAAAGGATGCAAGAGATGAAAATAAAAAAAAAACAATTCGGCCCTCAAGGAAATTATATTCTACTGAGGAATGGACTCAGATATTCAAAGAAGTCTGACCTCATTGCTTTGGAAGTTCCCTTCAGTGATATAGCCCCATCTTCTCTATGTCATGCCCTAAGGATGCCACAGGGGTTTACCCGACATGCTGGAAGCCATCCTTAGTTTTTCCCAACACAAGGAGGGTACCAATTGAGTACCAGATTGTCTACCTCTCATATATTACCTTTGCCTTGGGAACAGTTCATCTTCTTGTCCTATTATCAAATTCCTTAATGATATTGTTACATATAAACAATTCAAGAGACATAGTTTCTGGATAATGATTTTATTAATTATGTTAACAATTAGTAATAAAAGGATGATCATTTGGCCCTCTTTCCTAAACCAAAGATAGATCATGGTGTCTTCTTAATGCTTATATGCCATTGGAAAAGTGGGTGTTCCCAATAGGCAGCAAACAACTCTGATTGGTTAGTAATTAATGAAGAAAATGAATATTATAATGAGTGGTGGACCTATTCCAATGAGGAGCTATGGGACATGACTTTGATTATGTCATTCATGAACAAAGAGAGACTATCTTAAGCTATAGCACCCCCCAGTTCTAGACAAAGGATCTATTTCCTCCTCTCCCCTCCCCCCCCACCAAGCATGAATTGAATACAGTTGGCAAGAATTCACCTTAGATTAAACTCTTTTCTAAAAAACAAGAAAACAAACAAAAAATAAGATTAAATTCTTTGTAAGGTTCTCTCATTGATGGAAGGGCATGTATTTGGGGAATTGGGGCAATCTCATCCCTGAAGTAAGAAGTAATGAAGCATGAGGACTTCAACTGTATTTTTTATTTAATTTTCTCTGGTTGCATACAAAAACAAGCTTCAACATTCACTTTCAAAACCTTAAGTTCTGAATTCTCTCTCTTCCTCCCACCCCAATCCCTCTCATTGAGAAAGCAAGTTATTTAATATAGGTTAGAAATCCGTAGTCATGAAAAACATCACCACAATAGTCAATAAACATGAAGAAGAGACATTAGACCTTCCCAAGTTGGACCCAAAGGAGAAGTGGATGGAATTTGAAAGGTGGCAGATTTAACTTGATATAAAGAAAACCTTCCTACCAATGACAGATGTCCAGAAGTGACCTTGGCTGCCTTGGCAGGTGGTAGATTCTTCTTCCCTGGAGGTCTTCAAGCAAAGTCTGTCATGAAGGTTGTAATAGGAGATTCTTATTCAGGTAGGAGTCAGACTCCATGGTCTTAGGTCCCTTACCAACTTGAAAAAAATCTCATCTATTTTTCTGACAGTAGCTCGTCTAAAGGATCCTCTGCTGAAGGGATATATGTGTGTGAGAAGGCCATAGCACCAGCAGAAGATGTTGTTAGATTACTTTTGAGGACAATTGCTGGAATGAGGGTCATACTAGAAGCAGGGCCAGTGGTGGGGCGGAGGGAGAATCTGCTATTCCTGGAACTCAATCTGGCCTAGATGTAGAAGCCTTACTGTTGCATCACTTCCATCATTTTCATCACATTGGTTATAAAGGGATTTAGTTGCCTGTTTTTGCATATTTTTGGAAAGATTTCCAAAGTGGCCATCAAAAGCTGAGTATTTTCTTATTTCTTCATCACCTGAAGATGAATTTAAGAGTAAAACTGAACAAACAGAATAAGCAAAAATAAATTGAGTAAAACTAGGGTAGGGTGGAGGCAGCACTTTTGATAAGCTGACAAAGCATTGGATTTGCAGTGGTTTGACCAAATGAAGATTTGGAAGTGTTAAGGAACCTTTCTCTCTCTCTGTGATGAGGTTTGGGTTGGGGTTGGACTGGGACATGAGAAAAGTCATTTTGTTAACCCAGCCTGGATCTTAGAAAATTTGGAAACTGCCAACAGATTAATAACTGTGTTTCCTATCCATTCACTTACATTACTAGGTTCCTGGGCTCACAGGTTTCTCATTCTCCCTAACAAGATCATTTCCGCAGCCTCACAAAGGTTTGCTTTATTCTCCAAGTTGAGCATTAGAACACTTGGGCATTCTGTTTTGTTTAAACTAGGTCAATTCTAACTTTATCCCATTTTTTACTAATTAGCATGAACAAGCCCCCTTTCCCCCAAACAGGTCAATTCTAATTTTAGTTCAATTTTATTAGATTATCATCAAAAATGTACCTTTTCTTTCAAACTGAGTAGATTCTAATTTTAGTCCCAATTTTGTTAGATTATTGCCAAAAATGTACTTTCTTTAAAACTAGGTACATTCTAATTTTAACCAATTCTGCAAATTATTCAGCAAATATTTTTTAAAATGTCTAAGCATGGATTCACTCAAGTAATATCAAGCTTCCATAGGGATAATTTTTATGATTTTTTTTTCATAAGAGAGTGTGGTATCATAGAAACAACCCTGGTTCTGTAATCGGAAAGAAAAGGTACACACCCACTCTTTGTTGTTCACTTCCAGTGGGTCCTTGGGGAATTTACTCAATCTCCTTGGATCTCAGTTTCCTCAGTTGTAAAATGAGGAATTTGTACTAGATGTTCTGAGGTTTCTTCTACCTCTAGACTATCAATCGTGTGATTTTAATTTAGAGATTCAGAGTTCA
The DNA here is from genome assembly GCF_037893015.1 of Macrotis lagotis. Lineage (NCBI taxonomy): Eukaryota > Metazoa > Chordata > Mammalia > Peramelemorphia > Peramelidae > Macrotis > Macrotis lagotis. The sequence continues at coordinate 32,277,366 of NC_133663.1, read as the reverse complement.
ATGAAAGCTAAGTTATAACATACTGCATATGTTCCTTAATTTATGTATTCCCAGTAACTGGAGCAGCTGGCATAAAAGGATAGGAGTCTCCTTTTCCATCTCTTTACTGTCTCCTACCTCCTTTCTTTTTCCAAGACCCAGAAAATAAAGTGAAATAAAAACAAATCATTTCATCAATTTTAGTTCTACTTGTAAGTGGATCTTTAAGAGCTATAAATGTATTATCATATGTTTACATGTTGTCCATTTGTATTATCAGACATTTGTTCTATTTACTCAGAAGTTCAGAATTTTCTCCAAGGTCAAAATATCAGGGGTGAGATCTGCTTATTTTGGGGAGTTCTTAGATCCTCATCATATTTCTTCTGAGAGATGGTTCTTGGCATGTGAAGAAAGAAACAGCCACTTGGGGGCATCCAGGTATTTATTTAGTGAATAATCTGGAGACTACCAAGGAGGAAATAATCTCTTTAGAATTAAAGACAAAAATCAAGCAAACAACCCACTCCTCTCTCCTCTGAAATAGAAAATTTGTCCTATAGTGTTGACGTCAGATGACCAGACTTTCCAACAACAACTTTCATTGCTAGATGACTTTAAGATTTACAAAACTCTCTAAAGCATTATTTGTTTGACCATTAGAGCAGTTATTTGGAACATTTTAGCTGTAGAATACTCCTGTGGCACAAATCTCACTTGTAGACATGATCAGATTTCCAGTAGGAGTGATACACCCAACCTGTGATCCTGTTATCTGTCCTTCATTTTGTTTATTCAGTTGACTCATCAAATATTTATGAATTCAAGTCTTTTTTCCTCCCTTTAAAAACAATACTGTTCCAGGTAACAGTATCAACATTAAAAATCAATCAACCAGCATTTATTAACTACCTTTTGTATGCCATTCACTGTGCTAAGGAGTAGGGGTAAAATAAATTTTTTTAATCACTTAAAGCTTAAGGTCTTCCACTTCTAAAATTATTATTTTGATATTATGTTTATACATGATTTTCATTTCCAAATGTGTCCTTTTCCCATCACCTGTGACTATCTGAATGACTTCAGACAATTAATTTTGCCTCCCTTTGCCTCAGTGTTCTCATGTGTAAAATGAGAGGGTTGAACCCTCTCACATCTTCAGAACCCATCCTTGAACTGATGGCATGAATAGAATAAACTGCTTTAAATTCATTAAATAGAGTCTTAGAATAAAAAGTACTTCAGGAACCATCTATCCAGCCCATTTTTAAAAATGAATTTCCATTATAACCCACCCACAACATGTCATTATCAAAAAAGAACTCAACTCCTGAGGTACAATGCTACCTCAGAGCCTGAGGCATCTCATTCCACTTTGAGCCAGTTCTAAGAGCTAGCATCCCTAGTTTATAAATTTATAGTTTACAAAGTATTTTTTACAAATATTGCCTCATCATTCTCAAAACCTACCCTGAGAATAGATGCCATTATTTTCCCATTTACAGATGGAGAAACTGAGGCAGACAGAGGTTAAGTGACTTGTCCAGGGTCACACAGCTACAAAGCATCCAGGGCTGGATTTGAATTTAGTTCTTTCTGATTCTAGGTCCATATTTATTCACCCTACTGTCCTAGCCACTCTGCTTATTTAAAGCATGTTTATTTATTTGCTTAGCTACATGTAGTGAAAAGTATGAGAAATTTGACTAGGTTAGCAATTATTCTGTTGAACTGATAATCAGTAGTTCAAGGAAAAAGGAACTAAAGACTTTAAAGGGATATAGGCTCAATAAACAAAGAGACCAAGAAAATGAATGTGATTTTCAACTATAATGAGAACCACAAAGTTGTCTTTGATAGACCCACCATATCTCTTTGTATAAGAGTCCTGCTCCTGGCAGTTCACCAAGACTGTGTCAGATTTAATGCAGATTCAATCAGCTTAGACCTCTTGTGCACAAGGGATCTGCCAGCCTCGGCCTCTCCCTTGGCTGGGATTACTGGCAGCATCCCCAAATCCAATATATATTTTTAAATAATTTGAAAGAACAGTAGAAACTTATGTTTTCTGTACTCTTTAATCAACTTAGTCATGGACTGAGAAGGTGTTGTCTGCAGAACATCATTTGCACAAGCCTGGTACTTCCTTTTTTCATTTTTTCATCAAGGACATTCTATATATCCTTGAGATTGATACAGGTTATTATCATAAAGAAATTTTAGAAAGAGAATACTTAATATTAAAAGAAATTAATTCAGGCTATTATTCATTGAAAGATCAAATATTGAAGCTTAAATATTTTGATCTTATAATGAGGATGGGAGTCATTGGAAAAGACCCTGAAGGCAAAAGGAAAATGGAACGATGGAGGAAGAGATGGATAGAGAGTACCATGTAAACAATGAATAAAACTTTGAAGTAGACTTCATGAGATAAGGCTTGTATATGTGTATAGTAAAATATGAAAGGAGCAAGTGCATCCTAAGCATACATCAATGACCCAAGTCCAAGAATATAAAGCTGAATGCCAGCTTTCATCTAATTCTCTTGGTTTTACAAGAGCCCAAGATGCTATTGACTATAGTAGCTCAGTTAGTAAGAAGCAGAGGTGGGATTTGAACTCAGGCCCTGTGACTCCAAATTCAACACTCTGAGGAGCTTCATTTTAATCCTGGCTACTATTGATGTGGAAAAATCACTAAGTCTTGATAGATATTTGCTTTCAGTTGGGACCAGTTTCCTCAAGGAAATCTTTCAGAGTCCAGGAATAAATTGTACATTGGAGCCTCAGGAAGTGGTGGGTTTTCCCTAATTTGTTCTCTTTAAGGAAAGGCTGAATGACAACTTGTCAGGTAGAGGGTAATCTGTTCATCTTTCTCAGGTACAAGTAGACTAAAAAAACCATATGAGAACATGGATATAGTAGATAACACACTTGACTTGGAGTTTGGAAGCTCTGAGTTCAAATTCTTCTCAAATACTATGTTGCCCTCAGACAAGTCACTTAACCTTCTATGTCTCAGTTTTTTCATCAGTAAAATAAGGGGGTTGAACTTAGTGATCTCCGAGGTTCCTTTTAGCTCTAATTCTATTATTTTGTCCCCTTCTTGTTCCTTTCAACCCTGAATATTTATTTTCTGACTCTCAAGTTAGACTGTCAACAAGCATAGTGTAACAGATAAATGGTTTGAAGAGATGGTCTGGTATGGAGAGATAATATGATATAATGGAAAACTCTTTACTTGGAGTTAAGAAAGATCTGGATTTGAAATTCACCTCAGATACTTGCTAGCTATGTGACCTTGGAAGAGTGGGATCATTTTTCTAGACCTGAATTTCCTTATCTTTTAAGGAATTTGGCTTGGATGAAGGTCTCTATGATCCTTTGATCTTTTGAATTTCATCTCTGATACATACTAATTCTGTGACCATGGAAAAGTCTTTTAGCCTGTCAACACCTCAGTTTCCTTGCCTGTAAATGGAGGATAATGATACCTGGCACAGCTATCTGGGTTGGTGGCTTTCTGCTCTAATTTCCCTAGTGAACCCAGGATCAGTTTGAGTCCAGGAAGGCAAAGAAGGACTTCAGATTTGAATGGCAATTCCAAGGACCTTATTAACTGTCTAGTGAAGTGTACTTTGGTAGACTGTGTGTGTACTCTGTCCCGACCTTGAAGAGCGTCTCACCCTGACTTTCATCTTGTATGATTCATATTCATGTTTTCCCAGAGGTTCTCTGGGGAAGCTCTTCTGCAATCCCTGGCATGAATAGCACAGACTAACATTCCTTGGGGAACTAGAGGGGAGAGAGAAACTATATCCCAGAATCATAAATTTAGAACTAGAAATGACCTTAGACTCATCAAGTCCAACCTCTTCCTTTTATAGATGAAGCCAAAACTCAAGAGACTCAGTTAAGGACTTGCACTGATCTTCTGGTAAGGGATAGTTTTTGATATGATTTTGAAGAATGGATAAAATTTGAAAAAAGTGGTGGGTATTTACTAGGATAGCAAACTGTAGGAAATGGGGAGACAACACAGGGTAGCTTTAGGAGACAGTGATAAGCTAATTTTTCTGGAGAGGGAAATTCCCATAGAGTGGAATAATAATAATAATGATAATAATAATACTAATAATAATTTTTATCCTTCATTTGGGAGGTGATGCCATGACAAGCACACAAGCTGGATTTGGGGAGGGGCTAAGCAAAGTCATCAGCCTCATTTTCTCCTCCAGAGTGGCCAGATATGAATCAGGATGACTGGAAATGGCTCTGGATCAGAGGCAATAAAGCTTAAGTTGCCCAAGACACACTGCTCATCAAGTGTCTGAGACTGGATTCAAACGTCTATCCTGACTCCAAGGTCAGTGCTGCTAAAACTTAGGAGGAGAACTCAGAAAGTAAGTTGTAAATAAAGATGGAATATATCAAAAACAAAGACATAAAATTGGCCACAATTTTTTCAAAGAGCTAAAAAAAGGAAAAAAATAGCAAAATTATGTTCTTCCTTAGGTCAATATGAATGACAGATAAGTTTAGTAGTTAGAAACCTGGCCTTGGAAGCAGGATTCTGATCCAGTCTGCAACACATTAGTTGTGTGAAACTTGGCAAATTATTTAATTTCTCATTGCTCCTGGCAACTCTCTTTAGAAGACTAATAGCTGCAGAGAGGTACCTGTTAGATCTGCATTGGTGAAAGGAGCTTCACTATTGGAATTTCTCTCTATTGATCAAATCATGTGTCCAAAAAATTCAAAGAAAATATCAAGTTCATTAAAGACACTATTTGACATGAAATCAGAAAGACTTGGATTTGATACCTGTGTTTCTTACTTATTATCAATTTGACCAGTACCTGATCTGTAAGTTGAATGGATAAGACTTGATGACTTCTAAGGTCCCTTCCACCACAAAAATCTATGATAATTATGTCAATATTCATGTGGGACTTTAAGGAAACAATTAGTGATTCCTATCTCTGGGAAGCAGGGTAGAATGATGGTAATCTGTGATTCACAAATAGTTGACATGTAAACCAGGTGGCAGTTGAAAGTTAGTAGGAAGGATTCATTTTTCTTTCTTTGGTTCTGTTAGAGCCACCTTTCTCACAATCTGGGACTTATTTCTCCACTTCTCACTTGGTCACTTCTTCTCTCTTCCTATCTGAGCACACTTTTTAGAATCTTTCTGGGAGGAAAGTGGATATTGTCCTGATGAGATTATCATAAAGAGTGAGGAGGAAAGGAAACCATGTCTGCAAACATGTCACATGGATGTCTGAAGTGCCTATGGTAGCTTATTTTCCTCTTAGGAAATTCTGAAAAAGTATGGAGAATCGATGCTCCCCAAGTCAGCCACATTCATGATCAGACAATGGCAAGACATATTAAGGACAATAAGCAGACTGGGGCATAATGCCAATGGAGAATTCTGGAGAAGCCATGTACATGGTAACAACAGGAAAGGAGGCAAGTCCATCATATAGCAGGAGGGAGGGAAAATGAAAACAGCCTATGTCTCACTCTGCAATGGAGACAGTATGGGATAGTGTATAGGAAGCTTCTGGCCTTGGAGTTAGGAAGAGAATTTTTGAGTTAAAAATCTCTTCTTTTTCACTTACTTCCTTTGAGACTTTAGTCATTTAAACTTGCTTGGCCTCAGTTTCCTCATCTGTAAAAAAGGGTTGATAATGGCCCTTATGTCCAGAGTTTAAAGTCCTGAACAAATATGACCATACATACTAAATACTTAATACATGTTTATTGATTGATTGATTTAAAGACACTCTAAGAGATCTTGGGGGCAGCTAGGTAGTACCATGGATATGGTACCAGACCCGAAGTCAGGGAGACCTGAGTTCAGTTCTCTGTTCTCAGACGTTTACTACCTGGGCAAGTCACTTAATCCTTTCTGTCTCAGTTTCCTCATCTGGAAAATGAACTGGAGAAGGAAATGACAAACACTCCAATATCTTTATCAAGAAAATTCCAGATGGGATCCTGAAAAGTCAGACACGTGTGAACAACAGTAACAAGGCATTGTACAGTTAATCTACTCCAATCCTCCTCCTACCCTCCTATTTTACTTATGATGAATCAAAAATTGAGAGTCTCAAACTGCCCAAGGTCACATAAATTGTGTCAGAGTGAAAAGTTTAAATGCAGTTTCTCTGATGCCAAATTCAACCTTTTTTTTCCCCAGTGTTCCATGGGTGAGCAATTATTTTTAATATTTTACCCATTGGTATCTAGAGGACAGTTCCTAAAATTTTGGGTGGATTGCTCTCCCCAGGAGGATTTGTAAAGGACATGAAATAGAGGATGGGAGGACTTTTATGGTTTTTAATCAGCATTATTGGAGAGTGTATCCATGTTGAGAAGCTCATAGGTCTGCTAAAGTATTAGAGGGACTGCACTATTCTGAACAAATTATCATGTTTACTTAACAAGGGCCAAGTAACCTCTTTGTTCCCTTTATTGTATAGTATGTTATTTGAAAAATTGTTAACCATTTGGAAGGTAAGAATATAATTAATTCCTAATGAATTTTACCAATTAGGGAAATTGGCCAAGACAAGAGCAAACCACATAGGAAATCTCTTAAAATCTGTGGATTTTAGGAAAGAAAAATAAGACATAGGAGTATCTGATTGTATAGCAAAACTCATTATAGGCTAGCAGCTAGGTGGCACAGTGGATAGAGCACCGGCCCTGGAGTCAAGAGGACACAAGGTTTAAATCTGTCCTCAGACACTTAATAATTGCTTTGCTGTGTGACTTTGGACAAGTCACTTAACCTCATTACCTTAAATAAATAAAATTTTAAAAAAACTCATCATAACAAATTTGGGGAAAAATTGAGTATACAAGGGGTGGCTAGGTGGTGCAATGGATAAAGCAATGGCCCTGGAGTCAGGAGTACCTGGGTTCAAATCCGGTCTCAGACACTTAATAATGACCTAGCTGTGTGGCCTTGGGCAAGCTACTTAACTCCATTTGCTTTGCAAAAAACCTAAAAAAAAAAAAAATGAGTATACATACATTTCTTTTTTTCCTTTTTAGGGTTTTGCAAGGCAAATGGGGTTAAGTGGCTTGCCCAAGGCCACACAGCTAGGTCATTATTAAGTGTCTGAGACCGGATTTGAACCCAGGTACTCCTGACTCCAGGGCCGGTGCTTTATCCACTACGCCACCTAGCCACCCCAGAATATATATACATTTCTGAAAGGCTCCAATTAACCTGTCCTCCTAGGAGTACCTAAATCACAGATTAAATACTGACTAACCATTGTAATAGAAGACTAATTACAAAATTAACCAATTGTACTTCTGTTCATTTATCAAATGTCAAAGCTAGTCATGTAAGGAAAGATTTTTGACTTGATTATAACCCTTAATAAATTAAGCCGTTTGAATTTAACAAGTCTGTCATTTCAAACTAAAAAGTAAAACAATGCAACTTTTTCTGTTATTGTTATGATCAAAACAGGGTGTTTGACATTTAAAATTAAATGTACAATTAGCTTTGCCAGTATAAAGCTGAATGAGATCACAATTGAATAAAGTGTTATTTGATATTCCCTTATAATGCTGTGGGTCTTTAGAGGTACCTTTCCCCACAAAGTAGGTCATATTATTAACCTCATTTTATAGATGAGGAAACTGAGGTAAACTGAGGTGACTTCTCCAGGATCACACAGGGGGTCTGAGATAGGCTTTAAATACAAATCTTCTTTTCTCCAAGACTAACATTTTATCTACTGACTCAAATGAGATAATACTCTCAAAATTTAGTACAGTAACTAGATCATAATAGAACCTTCCCTTTCTCAGAATACCATTTAGCTGCCTAGAGAGATATACAGAAAAAAATAAAGCAGTCCTTACCCTCAAAGATATTAAATTCTATCAGGCACCTACTTCTAAGACTCACAGCAAATAATCTTAATTTTCTACTTTTTCTATATCTTTCCTTTATTCATCTTTTTCTACCCATCGACTAGTAGCACAGGGAAGAAAAAATAGAAGATAGCTGCATCATCCCTCTGCTCCTAGAGATGGACTTTCACAAGTGCTGCTATGGACATAGTAAGGATTTTTCTTTCTGACTTGTATCTCCCTGGGGTGTGTGGTCAACAGTGGGATCCTTCAGTCAAAGAAATGTAGACATAATTGCAAATTACTTTCCAGAATAGATGAACCAATTCCTCGCAATGTATCACTGTACCTAGCTTTCCACAGACTCTCCAGCATTGATTATTTCATTGATCATTTTTGCCATTTTCAAAAACAGATCACACCTTATCTCTGTTCCCATAGCTATCAGCCTGATCTGGACCCTCACGCTATAGTGGGGAATCAATGAATTTGGAACCAAAAGATCTGGGCTCAAGTGCCATATTGCTATTTACTACTTATGTAACATAGACATGTTCTTCATATCCCACCTTCAAGTCTTTTTCACATGTTCTTTATGCTTGGAATAGCTTTCCTTTTGCTTGTTAAATTTCTCTTCTTCACGGAGTGGAGCCAAGATGGTGGCAGAACAGCCTCTCTTAGGAGCTCTGTCCAAAATGTCTCAAATTTCTCTTCTTTCCAATACCAATTTAATTGTCACCTTTTCTAGGAAACTTTCCCTGTCCTCAGTATTAATGATATTTCCCTCTCTGAGTTGACAAAGCCCTTCACTTTCATTTCCCTCATGTACAAATCATTTTATTTTATCTTGTGATGTGTTTGTGTGTTTGTGTTTGTGTGATGAGGAAGCTGAGAATGGAAGAGGTAAAGTAATTTGCCCAAAGTCACAGCCAGTATATACATGAGGCAGAATCTGAATTCAGGTCTTCCTGATTCCAAACATAATTCTCTATTCTTTGGGCTCCTCAGCTCAATATTCCAGATTTACTTTACAAGGTTTATGAAGGCAGGGACTGGTGAACCTTATTTAAACTTATGTATTCTAATGGCAACACGGTGTTCTGTACACAATGGATGCTTAATATAGGCTTGTTGAATGAATCAACGAATGAATATGTTCTTGTTCCAATAAAGTAAGGTGTAATTGCATGTAAGCATAATATGAGCAATGATTAAAGCTAGAATTATTTTCAAAGTAATAACTGTCAGGCAAAACAGGAAATGTGGAAAGGACTGGAATCTTCATAAGTAAAATGGGGGAGCAGTTGTTCATGGTGGTCTCTAAGGTCTTTCAAGTTCAAGTTAAAGACCTGAAATAAATCCTCACTTCTCCAAAACCCAGTCTATAATCCTAGGATCATCACATACATAACCACCAAAAAATCAAATATGACAAGTACGTAAGTGATGTGCAAACTTAGGGAATTCTCAGAGGAGAGAAACCAATCAACAATGCAAGTTGGTCATTTTTCTACAATTTCTAGTCTTTGAGATTTACCTAGAGCACTGAGGTCAAGTGACTTGTCTATTTACAAAACTAGGATTGCTCAGAGGCAGGACTTGAACCCAGGTCTTCCTTTTGTATCAAATCAACATGGCTTGGAGCAATAGTAGGACACGGGATTTGCCATTTTCACTATCCTTTGTATTAGGTAGGTTTTTATTACACTCAATCAAATATTCTGTTTCTCTCTTGAACTTAGTGACAGAGAAAATATGATTTCATTTCAATATATATTTCTAAGCATCCACCCTAGTCTGGGTGCTATGAGAAGATCTGAGATAAATAATCACAAATTTCTTGTCCCCAAGAGCCAATAGCTACTACATTAGAGGAAAAGGATCAGTACTTGTACCAACCACTTAAGCAGAGACTGATGGCCATTTGCCATTGGATGTGGAAGGGGGGATTCTTTCATTCTCTCTATTTATTTACCTATCATCCATCTATCTATCTATCTGTCTATCTAGCTATCTATCATCTAACCATCCTTTTTGTTTTATTTCACTATTGCCTCTAGATACTCCCTCCTGACTAGGTACTGAACTCTTCCACCTAACAAAGGAAACAAGATAAGCAAACCCACTGATACTTTTATCTGGTTTGACTGTGTCTGCAACAGTCTTTTCTTGTAAATCCTCACTTCTCCCAAAACCAGAGAAAGGAAAGCTTCCTTATCTCTTCAAGCAATTATTCATAGTATATATCTTTTTCATGGTCTTGCCATGTATGGTATTTTAGCCTTTGTGTATTTGTTCTTCTTATGCTCCTTATATCATTCTGCATCAATTCATATATATCTTCTATGTTTTCCTGAATTTTCCATATTTGTCATTTCTTATTGCTTACTAATATTTCACTGCATTCATATACCATGGTCTTTTCAATCATTCCCTCATCTTTACTTTCTGTAGTTTGCTACTACAAAGAGTGATCTGTGAATATTTTGGTATTTTAGAGGCTTTTCCCTCTGTCTTTGACCTCCTTGGGATGTGTCCAAAGATTGGGACTGCTAGGTCAAAGAGTATGGACAGCATCATCACTTTTCTCACACAAGTCCAAGCCCATTCTACTCTCTGTCCCCAGTACAGTTAAACCAATTCTCAGCTTTATCAACAATGTATGTCTGTTTTCCCACAGCCTCTCCACCATTGACTGTTTCAAAGTTGATTATTATATTTGTTTGTTTTGGGTTATATTTGCCAATTTCAGATTGGCCTTCAAAGTTCCTCTTAAATCTGAAATTCTGTGATTCCAACAAAAAAAAGAGGGAGGGATAAAATCTAATGTAAAGTGCCTGAGATGGACATTTGTTTATTATGGGAGTATATTGCAAGATTTTTGAGGCGATGGGGAAAACTATTTTTATGACAACATATGGTAGAAAAATAGGATAGAGAGCTACCCCCAGAACAAGAAAAATGAAGATTCAAGTCTTGCCTCTAATGCATGTTGTCTGAGTGAACTCTCAAGAAGCTGATAATCATAGATAAGATTTGATTTTAAAAATGTGGTGGAAAGAGTTATTACAGCAGTCATCAGGAGATATGGTTCAAGACCTGGCCCTACCAGTTTTTTAGCTCTCTGACCTGAGTTTTTCTGGGCCTCAGTTTTTTTTCCTATATGTAAAATATTGGGGTTGGGCCTCTCAGATTCCTTCCTATTGGCAGTGGGGTCCTGGCACACTGTTGAGAGTTCAACCAAGGACAGTCCCAGACTTTGGGCAGCAGTGTTCTTTAATGAAGAGAGATCTAGGAGGTATAAGAATATATATTTTATAGCCAATAGCAATTGGCTGGCTTTCAGAGATTTGTAGCAGCATTTCTAATCAGACTACAGTGAGGTTCTAGAAACTCTGAGGTACATTGCCTAGAGCAGAACACAGAAACAAGGTAGTGTAGGGAAAGAATCCTGGTCTTGGGGTTAGGAAATCTCTGAATTAAAATTCTGCCTCTGCTGCTTCCTAGGAACTAATATGGGCAAGGCACAGAATAGCAGGTGCGGTATATAATGTGACACAGTAGAAAGAACCCTGGTTCTGGATTCAGAGATAAAATTCCAACTCTGCTTTTATTTTTGGCATTTTTATTGTTTATTAATAATATATCTATTATTTAGACAAGTCCCAGCTCTTTGGGTCCCTATTTTCTTATCTGAAAACAACAGAATTGAACCCTGTGGGTACCTTTCTTTTCTCAGTTGGAATCCTGTGATGTGGCAAGTCACTTAAATGCTCCATGCCTCAGTTTTCCCATTTGTAAGTGAGTTGGGCTATATAATCTGTAAATTCTTTCCTGTCACTCAAATGGTCCCAGTCCCCATATCATATAAACAACCCCCTCAAGAGATACCTAATGATTGTCTAAAGTCAGACAGAACCTCATACTTCTTGAGGTATTTTTGAACTTTTGTATAGCTCTGCCAGCAAGTTTATGCCTTATATCAAGCCCAAATTTATCTCTTTGCAACCCTGCCTCCAAAGTAACCAGTATTCTTGATCCTTTATAACCAAAGAGATCACTTCTAAGCCTGCCTTTCTTCTGACTCTCCCCCTTTCCACTAATTTCTCAATACCTCTCTTAAGCTTGCTCAGTCTGAGTTTCCTCACCTGCAAAATAATATTTGAAATACCTGGGTTTTGTCCAAAGAATGTAAACTCATTGAGAGCAAGGACTATTTTTTTATCCCCTGGACCTAGCACAGTGCCTGTGGATTCTTATTAAGAATTATTGATTGATTGTGAAGGTCAGATGAAATGATATATATGTCAAAATACTCTGCAAACCTTAAAGTGATGTGTAAAAATCACCTGTTAGTTTTACAAGCCTCAGGAGGGCAACCAGGTAGCTGCCTGGGCAGTGCTCTCCTCTACCCCTCCTTTTCATCTTGAATAGTGTGGCTATGCTTAATATTTTCCGCCTCCCTTCCAAAGGGGCAGGGAGTGAGGCAGCCTTATGGGATTGAGGCAGTTTCCCATTATATACCTGATCAGTCTGAAATTCTACCCCATCAGCCTGGGAGGGGTGCAGTTAGAGAGCCCCAGACATAGCAATGCCCCCAGTTCTTTGTCTCCTTTCCCTGCTCTTGGCAGAGGGAGGGGAAATATCAGGCTAGCCAGTGATTTCCTGGGGATGTGGGTGGAGCAGAAAATGCCAGCCAGAAATGCAGGGGCCTCTCGCTTTTCTGAGAGAGTGCTAGGGATTGTGGGAGAAAGGTTGATCCACTGTATTTTAGTGGGCAAATCCCTTAGAAAGTAAGGAGCTGGGGCAGCTAGGTGGCTCAGTGGATAAAGCACCGGCCCTGGAGTCAGGAGTACCTGGGTTCAAATCCGGTCTCAGACACTTAATTACCTAGCTGTGTGGCCTTGGGCAAGCCACTTAATCCCATTGCCTTGCAAAAAAAAAACCTAAAAAAAAAAAAGAAAGTAAGGAGCTACAGATCAGAGGATACCAATCCTAGGAGGGTTCCTTAGGGAATACTATTCCCTGGATGGTAGAAGGAATTACAAAAGACTGTGCTTGGCTAAAAATCAGGAAATGTCCATTTTGGCATCATGCAGGTTGGCAGCAAATCATTTTCTTTTGTGGCATCTCTAGCATTTGGAGTCAGGGGAGCTGAGTTCAAATCCTATCCCTGACCCTACTCACACCCTCCCTAAGTCACAATCTGACAAATGAAATGGGTGCCTTGGTTGGCCCCTAAGGTTGGTACCAGATGTAAATGGATAATCCCATAAGCAAAAGGAATCAAAAGCTTCAGCAATAGAGAGTTTTGGCAAGGAGCAAGTGAGGGAGGAGATGGAATCTGCTTCCCTGGAGAACTGAGATAAGCATCTCTCTTTGAAGACTTAGGTGCCAGCCCTAGACCACCTCTTCACATCGCTTCCATTTCAGGGACCCTCCGGACTCCAAAGGAATTTTTTCTGGAGAAAGAGAAGAGAGCTTTCTCATTAGGCAGTGGGTCAATTTGAGGATGTCTAAGCAGGCACTTCAGACTCCACATGAAAGAGGTGGCTATGGATGTAATTATCTTCTTTGCCAAGGCCTTTTCATATCCTCGAGGAATGTTCCACCCTCAGGCAGCCTGTTGTAAAATGTCTCAATTCATATATATGATTCCCTCCTTCAGCTTGTCCTCTACCATCCTCCCCAACAGAAACACATTTTTTTCTGTTTCTTTCTGTTCTTTCTTTACTCCCCTCCATTTAGACACATGACTCAATCTTTCTAAACCTCATCTATAAAAATGGGAGCGGGTGGGATTGAATGCTATGGACTCCATCCTCTATGCTATTCTGATCAAGACAAATGAGCGGATAGATTGCCTTTTCTCCATACAAGATCCAAGCACGATGATGAATAGATGTCTTCCAGCTTCTTTCCTCAAGGAAGAAAATATTTACCTTTCAGCTCTAAATCTTAGAACCCATGTGTAACCTTGAACAAGTGTCTCAGGCTTCCCAAATCTCACTTGCACCATCAGGAAAATGAAGGAGCTAGACTAACTGCTTTCTAAGGGCCCCACAATCCTAGGGGATGATTTTACAAAAGCATCATTTAGACAAAGTCTCAGTTTCCTCATTTGTAAAATGGGAGGAGGAGATGGATTAGTTGGTTTCTGCCCTTTCTTTCCTATTAGCTCTAATTCTATGATCCTGGGGATGACCTTGGACAAGCATCACTTAGGTTAAGCCTCAGTTTTCTCATCTGTAAAATGGGAGAAGGGGTGAATTAGATGGTTTCTGAGCTTCCTTCCCTATCAACTCTCATTTGATGATTTTGGAGATGACCTTGGGGAAGAATCACTTAGGCTAAACCTCACCTTCCTCACCTGTAAAATGGAGGAGAGGTGAATTAGATGGGAAGTTAGAGAGTTTCTTTCTCTATCAGCTCTAACTCTATGATTTTCGTATGAGTGATCTTGGGCAAACATCACTTAACCTAAGCCTCAGTTTCTTCATCTGTAAAATGGGAAGAGGGATGGATTTTGTGATTTCTGAATTTCATTCCCATCAGCTCTAATTCTATGATCCTAGAGGTGACCTTGGCCAAGTGTCACTTAGGTAAAGCCTCAGTTTCCTCATCTCTTAAAATGGGAGGAAGGGCTAGATTAGTTGGCCCCTGAGGTTCACCCCAGCTCTGAATCTGAGCCTGTACTTCCTTGCCAAGGTCCCAGTCGTCCCTGGCTTTGGTCACCAGGTGGCAGTGCTGCCTCCATTTAGAGGCATAATCTAAAATCATGGGATTTATTTCCTTTTTCCCCTTCCTTGAAGTTTCCTTCTTCCTTGAAGGAGAAAAATGAATTCACTTTTGCTTCCTTGGGCAGATAAAGGCAGGTTCTGGTCCCAGACTCTCCTCCCTATTGAAAAGCTTTCCCAGGCTTTATGTGATTTCCATTTGACAAGAAATACAAGAAAATCTACTTGGCAGAAGCTTACTCATGGTTTCCTTGTGACATTTTGGCCTGGGGAGAATGATCTCAAGATGATTAACATGAGTAAGGAATTGCTAAATTGGGGATAAAATGGGGTTACCAAAAATAAGAGAGACTGAACTGGGCAGAGTAGCTCAATAAATACTTGGTGGATGAACATTTCTCTTAAATCATCTGTGTGTAGAACAGAGGAAGCACGTCTTCAATGGGACCTTCATTTCTAGTCACTTCTAAATAAGCAATGTGGTAGGGTGGAAAGAACTGTTGATTTTTAGTACAAGGACTTGGTTCAAATCCTGCCTCCAATATTTTCATGATATACTCTGGGCTTTAGTTTCCTGATCTGTAAAGTGAATGGGTTGGATTAGATGACTTCTAGAATCCTTTCCAACTTTATATAAGTTTTAAATATATTGGATCTTACCAATCCAATAAGATAGCTAAATAGTGCAAGGGTTGAAATACTGGACTTAGAGTTCCTACCTCAGACACTTAGTAGCTATGTGACCTTGGGTAAGTCTCAGCCTCACCTGTAAAATGGAGATGATCAAAGCACCTACCTCCCATGGTTGTAGTGAGGATGAAATGAAATAAGACAAAGTGCTTTGCAAATCTTAAAGCAATAAAATTGCATATTATTATGATGATAATGATAAGCATATAATAGTATAAATATGACACACCTTCTATGACAGAATATCTGGAATTATTCTTGGCACCAGAAATAGGAAAACAAATATCACCATGATCCCTGGTCTCCACATTCTACTTGATGGGGGGAGGGTAGAGTGTGAGAGATCATGGAAATCATTTGAACATAATAGACTTGCAGTTTCGTGTACAATCATCTTTTTTTATGGAAATACTGTTATGGAAATACTTGCTTTATTCCATAAATTAAAAATCAATTAATTTTTTTTAAAAAAGAAGGAGATCATAAGCTCATAGAACAAGAGCTGGAAGGTACCACAGAGACTATCCAGACTATTTTACAGATGAGAAAACTGAGACCCAGAGAAGCTAAAATGATTTATCCCAGGTCAGACAGGCAATAAATATCACAGGTGTGGTTTGATCCCAAGTTCTTTAACTGCAGAGGGTTTGAATTATAAGGTTCTTTTCTCCTTGAGGCAATTAAGTAAAAAGTCAAAGGTCATAGGAGCAGTTGGGATGGGGTGGGACAGGAAGTTCTAAAAACTAGAGATCTCAAGCTGATGGCACTTAAGCAGAATCTCTCTGGGAGCTGTGGATTTCAAGAGCAGGAGGTGAGAAAGGGAGTGCTCTCAGAACACTGGAGACTTTGGAATAAGGCAAATTTTCTCTCTCCCAAGAGGGGACGTGAAAGGCATTTATTCATCATTGTGCCTGGATCTTTTAGGGAGAAAAAAGCAACATATCCTATCATTTGTCTTGCTCAAAATGCCCCAGTGTATACATTAGTCAGCTGTAGTGAGTTAAAATCCTCTCTGCCATTACTGGTGTGACCCAGGGGTAAATGAATTCCATTTCCTGGGCCATTTTCCTTATCTCTAATGTAAAGGGATGAATTAGATAATCTTTTAGTAACCTTCCATCCCTCAACCTATGATTCTATGTTCTGACAAATTCACTTAGCCAAGAAAGATTTTTAAATCAAATTGTAAGAGCTGAGGTGAGTATTGCCTTGACTTCAGACCTCATTGGGGAAACTGGAATTAACTTTCATTTTGAAAAAAAACTTTCATTTTTAGTCTTCCGAGCATTTTGAACATGTGTCATGGGGTTCCCAATTTTGCAGATGAGGAAGACTGTTGAAATTTCCTTCCACATTTGATCTGATTGCTAGCAAGTTCTGAGTAGAGTTTGCATGATTTCAGCCTAAAGGGACCTGAGAATCATCTGGTCCAACTCCCTCATTTTACAAATGAGGAGACTAAGGCCCAAGTTCCAGAGTCCAGAGTCTAATTTAGTGCCTTTGAATCCAAATTTAATTTAACTGAATGACTATTCCCTAATTTAATTGCATAGTGGAAAGCAATTTACTGGAGACACAAGGACAAAACCTAAACAAGTCTTGACTTCAAGGAGTGTCCACTCTATTAGGAGGATACAACCTAGAAGTGATCAGAGTAAAACAAAATGATTCTGAGAGGTAGAGATGCCACTGCTAGAGGTAGGTGGGGGAAATGGGGAATAGAAAATGCTCTTGTAGGAGGTTGTACCTTTGAAGGAAGCCAGGGTGATGCTGATGTTTGTCTTTTGTTAGTGAAGAAGACCAAGACATCAGGGAGGTGAAGCCAAGACAAGCACATGAAAAGGATTTGAGTGAGGGGATGTTGTGCTAAGTCACCAGCCTCACTTTCTTCTCTGGAGCCATTTGGGTCCAATAGCCAGATATGAATCAGGATGGCTGGAGATGGCCCTGAATGGGAGGCAATCAGGGTTAAATGACTTGCTCAAAGTCACACAGTAAGTGGCAAGTATCAGCTTCTGACTCCAAGGTCAGTGCTCTATCCACTGCACTACCTGGCTACCCCGGAAGCAGAGAGGAAAAGAAACGTTCTCTTCCTACAATTACAGGGTGTTAGAGCTTGAGGCAATCATGGCTTCATCTAATCCAATTCCTTAATTTTATAAAAGAGGAAACTGCCGGAGAAATGAAAGGAAGTGTAGGATCACGGTTTGTAGCAGGAAGCAGTATCAAGTTCACCCCCCTCATTTTACAGTGGAAGCCTCTGAAACTCAGGGAACTCTGTGACCTTCCAAAGGTCACACAGGTAAAATGTGCTACTGCCAGAATCTAACCCTAGGTGTTTAAAGTGAGGAACTTCTCAGTCCTTCATTCTCCAAGAAGATCATGGCATCAGGGAGGTGGTGCCATGACAAGCAAGTGAATTGGACACCATCTGAGTCCAGTTGGTCTTCTTGGAGAAGGAAGGACAAACATCACTTGGGTCCAATGGCCAGATAGGAATCAGGACAACTGGAGAGGGTCTTGGATGCGAGGCACTCAGATGTAAGTGACTCTTCTAAGGTCACACAAGTGTCTGGGGCTGGATTCGAACTCCAGCCCTCCAGCTCCAAGGCTAGTGCCCCCTCCACTGCACACACTCCCACCCCACAGCGCTTCAGGCCAGGAGCTGGGGGTCCTGGAGCCACTAGTACAAGCTGGAGGGAGCAGATTGTTAAATGTTCAATGTGAGCATTCTTGGAGAATGCTGCGAATCAGGGTTCTAGAGTTCCGAAAAAGTGAGGAAAACACTGTTAAGAATTAAAGTCAAGGGGCGGCTAGGTGGCACAGCGGATAGAGCACCGGCCCTGGAGTCAGGAGTCCCTGGGTTCAAATCCGGTCTCAGACACTTTATAATGACCTAGCTGTGTGGCCTTGGGCAAGCCACTTAACCCTATTGCCAAGGAAAAAAGAATTAAAGTCAAGTTCAAAAGCGAGGCAGGCCTGCAGACCCACCCCAGACGGGGCCTCTGCCCGGCGCAAACTCCAGGATCCGCAGCCGCTCCCTTCCCCCTTTTCAGAGAGGAGCCCAATCTCGGCAGAGGGGAGCTCGGACCGGGCCAGGCCCAGCCCGGGAGCCCCGAGGAGCCTCCTCTCTCCGAGGCCCCGGAGCCCAGGGTCCGGCCTTGCTGGGCCCGAGGCGGGCAGTTGGGCGGCCCTGGTGGACCGAGGCCCGGTGCCCATCAGAGCCCCCTTTGTTCGCGCCTCGCGGGCACCGCCCCGCGCCAGGGGCCGCAGAAAAACAAAGCCCCGGGCATCCGGCCGGCTCCTCCTCGGAGCTCCGCCCCCGGGCCTCAGGGCGGGGTCTCAAGTTCAAGGCTGACTCCGATAGGCGGGCCGGGGCGGGGGCGGAGCCTGGGGGGCCGGGCCGGGCTCTGGCCGGAGAGTCCTCCTGAGCGCCAGCTCCTCCTCGGAGCTCCGTCCCCGGACCCAGGGGCGGGGTCTCAAGTTCAAGGCTGCCTCCGATAGGCGGGCCGGGGCCGGGGCGGGGCCGGGGCGGGCTGGGGGCCGGGCTCTGGGCCCGAGAGTCCGCCCGAGAGCCCGCTCCTTCGTAGGAGCTCCGCCCTCGGGCCCCGCCGCGCCCCGCCCCCGGCCCCCGGGGCGGGGTCTCAAGTTCAAGGCTGCCTCCGATAGGCGGGCAGGGGCGGGGCCGGGGCGGGCCGGGGGCGGGCCGGGCTCCGGACCCGAGAGTCCGCCCGAGCGCCCGCTCCTCCTCGGAGCTCCGCCCCTGACCTTCGGGGCGGGGTCTCAAGTTCAAGGCTGCCTCCGATAGGCGGGCCGGGGCCGGGGCGGGCCGGGGCGGGCCGGGCTCCGGACCCGAGAGTCCGCCCGAGCGCCCGCTCCTCCTCGGAGCTCCGCCCCCGGGCCTTGGGGCGGGGTCTCAAGTTCAAGGCTGCCTCCGATAGGCGGGCCGGGGCCGGGGCGGGCCGGGGGCGGGCCGGGCTCCGGACCCGAGAGTCCGCCCGAGCGCCGGCTCCGGGCTCCCGCAGCAGAGCGCCACCGTCCCGGGCCGCAGCCTCGCGGGGGGGCAACTCGTGGAGGGCCGAGCCGGGGGCCCCGCTTCTCCGCGCCGCCGGGATGGCGCTGCCGCCGCCCCAGGGGCCCCAGGTGAGTGCGGGGCCAGCCCCGAGCTGGCTCCCCGGGCTAGCTAGCGGGCCTGAAGAAGTAGCGGCGCCGGCCCGTGAGGGGGCCCCCGGCGCCCCTGCCCGGGGCGCTGCGCCACGCCTCAGCCCCGGGCTGGCCAGCTGGCCGGGGGCCCGCGGGCGGGGCCGGGGCCCGGGTCCTTCTCCTCGGCCCCTCCCGGGAGCTCCGCCCGGAGGCGGCGCGGCCGGGGTCGGGGTGGGCCACGCGGGCCGCCGGCTCTCCGCCGCCCGGGCGCAGCCAGACGCGCGCCGGGGCCGGGCGCGAGGCCCGGGGGGCCCGCTGGGCACGGCCCGGGGCCCCGGCCCTGCAGGTGTCTTGCACCCCGACGCGCGGGGCGGGGGCCGCCTCCTGGAGCCGGAGGAGCTGGGGGGCCCCCAGCGCGGGGCGGGCTCGCTCCTGGGGGGCCCCAGCCTGCTTTACAAGCGCAGCCACCGAGGACCAGAAGGGGCCCGTCCCCGGAGCTTCGCAGGCTCCTTTCCAGGATTTCTTTGGAAGAAGCTGGTCCGAGGCGGAGGGAAGGAGAACTCACATACTTATATAAAGAGGAGACTTGTGTCATAGAAGTTGTCGGAAAAAAATGGTGGAGGGAGTCTAGGCTGAGTCCGTGCAACTGAAGGTTTTCTTCCTGGCTCTCAGATTATCAGGCGGAATTTTCAGTCATTTCAGTCCCGCCTGACTCCTTTTGGATCCCATTTGGGGTTTTCTTGGCAAAGATTCTGGGGCCGTTGGCCATTTCCTTCCACGGGTCATTTTACAGAGGAGGGAACAGGGAAACAAGGCTAAGTGACTTCCCTCGGGTCAGGAAGCTAGTAAGTGTCCGAGGTGGGTTTTGGATTCCGTCAGATGAGCCTGCCCACTGTGCCACCCAACTGCCTTTATAAAACGTAGATACTATTAAGAAATGGAAATTACAGGAGCAGCTAGGTTGTAAGGTGCATAGAGCACCAGCCCTGGAGTCAGGGAGGACCTGAGTTCAAATCCAGCCTCAAACACTTCATAATTACCTAGCTGTGTGATCCTGGGCAAGTCACTTAATCCCATTGCCTTGCCAAAACAAAATAGAAATAGAAATTGCCAAGTGCGTAAAGAGTGAGCTAGTCTCTGAGGCTTCTTAATATACATTTCTAGAAATAAATGTTTTCTTTGTCAAATGATCTTAGACTTTGTGGTACAGTGCACTGCACTGATTCAAAGGGCCTGGGTTCAAACTCCAAACCCACCTTTTCCCCAGGTTTACTGTCTGTTTGACCTTGGCACGTCACTTTTTCCTCTGTAAAATTTGAGAGCTAGACAAGATCATTTAAAAAAAAGATTTGCATTACAAAGAAGTAGCAGGTCAACTAGAGGATGGTTTAAACTCTGCCATACCTAATTTGTCTTCATCTCTCCTCTGACATTGCCTTCTGTCTACTCTGGACTTATCTCATATAAGCCTAATAAATGACATTATTTCTTTGGCTACAGGGACTCTTTTTGCCTTTCTTTGCAGGCCCAACTCTTAGCACAGTGCATTTAGATCTAGCTGCAACCCATTGGGATCCAAGCAAAAACAGTTGACTGAGTTTTTGTTTTCTTAATTGCTTCTTCCACCATTATTGGAAAGAGTTCCCCATTATTAATTTAGATTCTCCTTCCCTCTAAATGCCTTCACTGGCTTGGTATCCACTTCTTTCAAAGAAATCTTGGGAATAATCTGATAAACTTCATGGAAGCTAGTTCTCATCCATACCCTGGGCTTCAGAATTGTCCATTTTCTCAGGTCACAGATGATAAAGGACTCAGGAGCAGAATGAATCACACACTTGCCCTCCCTCAAATATGATTATGTCTTGGTTTAGGCAGGCGGTATTTTCCTAAAACAGACTCTATTAGGCCTTCAAGAAACATCAAGGTATGTGTCATCACTTGTGGTACCTCCACTGTTACTAATGACTGTCAGTGACCCATAAATTAGAGGAAGACTTTGCTGGACATAGCCACCAGATTAAGAAAAAGACTCTCGGACTGGAAGCTGAAATGTACTCCTTAGGCCAGCTAGTCCAACTACCCGTTTTACAGATGCAGAGAGAGCAGGTGACTTGTTTAAGGTCACATCAGTAAGAGGCAGGAGCTGAATTGGAAGTCAGGTTCTCTGACTTCAAAGTTTTCCCCCTTTCTGTTGTACCAAGACATTTCCTATTTTCCTCATCAGTTAACTGGTGATGTCTTCTGGAGATTGGCAACTTGAAAAACTCATATTTTTTACTGACTTCAGAACTCCTTTTCAGGAAGATAGCTCTATAATGCTTGATGGGTATTAACAATTTTCTTATGGATAGCAGTATATCCAACTCAAAACATTAGTGATAGTGGAAATGGGGAAGTGGTATGGGGAAAAACCTAAATAACCAAATTTTGGGGTTTTTCCATAGGTACATTTTCTGACAAATTCTATTTCCATGAAAATGAAACTATCGTACAATGAGAATCAGTATAGCAACATGGATAGATTGCTGAATGTAGAGTCAGCAAGATTTAGATTTGAATCCCTCAAATAAGAAATTTAACTTCTCTGAATCTAACTTTTCTTATCTATAAAATGAAAAATGATAATAACAATAGTAACTCATGTTTATGCGGCATCTTATGATTTTCAAAGTGTTTTATAGAGTTTATATCACATAATCCTCATAACAATCTTGTGAAGGAAGTAGTATATAATTCCCTTTTTTTAGGTCATTGAGTAAGTGGTTTGCCCAAGGATTTGAACCCAGGACTTCCTGACTCCAAATCCTCCCAAAGCATGAATCTCATTGACTGCAATGTAGATCAAATAGATCAAATGTGTTTAAAGTGCTTTAAAAATGTATTATTATAAATGTCAGCTGTTAGTATCACCCTATTCACTTTTGTGGTGGCAAAATATTAAAAATTCATAATTTTTGGCATCAGGAACTTGCTAAGTTCAGACTTCTAACAATTGGAATAACAGGGACATAAGATGTTATGAGAATAGTGAAGTTAAAGGTCTTTGTTGACTGACTTGACTTCTTCCTGACTTTGTGCCTTATTTATTCACCCTTCTTTCTCTTCTCTAAATCTTGAAATACCTTTTCTTCCTGAGGGTATCTCTGTTACTACTTGCCTAGGTTTATTCAATTAGTCTCTCAACTTGTTACAACTAGAGGGTCAAGTTCATTCACTCTTACCCAATGTGACTTCCTTTTCACAAGCCACTCAGTAACCACGCATGTGAGGGCTATTTTATTTGAAAACAAAACTGAATCTCAAAATGAGAAGACAGGTAGTTTAGGCAAGCCATCCATAATAGGTCCAAGTCAGAGTGTTACAGTTCTGGATTTGAGTCAGAGAACCTGCCACATTACCCATGTGACTTGGAACAAATCCCTTAACCTCTCTGGGTCTCAATTTTTTCATCTGTAAAATGGACTTGACTACATGATTCCTTCCAGCTCACAATTTAGGATTTATGATCTCACTAAGATGGGCAGATCTTGACACATGAGGAGAATAAATTTTCCTTTTCTAGCTTCTGGGAACTGAAGTGAACCCCTTTAGGACAAACTAGTCCAACCACCTCCTTTGATAGATGCAGAAACTGAGATCCAGTGAGAGCAGGTGACTTGTTTAAGGTCACGCAAATAAGGGGCAGGGGCTGACTTGGAACTTGAGTTCTCTGATTTCAAATTTTCACCTCTTTATGATATACCAAGATGTTTCCTGTTTTCCTCATCAGTGAACTGGTCTTCTGGAGATTAACAAAAGCTTACAAAGTTTACTTGCCAAATCCAGTAGATATATGAAAAGAAGGAGGTAACAAATCAGTAACTAGGTCCAATTCAGTAGTAGGGAATGTTTTTTCTGACTTCTTGACCTGATTGGTTCTCTTGGGTTGGGCAAACTGGACTCATGTCTGAATCCACTGTCTCTTTTGCCACTTCTGACTGTTATTTCGAAAATAATAAACATAACAAGAAATAGAAAGGGTGAAAAGATGTTTTACTTTAATTTTCACAATAAATCTGTGAGGTGCATGCTGATAGGTATTATCTGAATTCTCTAGCTATGGAACTGGAAATGACCTGCCTGGTTTTACAAAGTCTTCAAGGTGGGAATGATGTACCAGAATTTGGGAAACAGACATTTTGCTATATTGCACTCTAGTCTCTGCTCAGATGCCATCCTTGCTGCATTGGGAAAAACTACTGCCTTAGAGTGGCAAATACTTTTTTTTCATTGAGCAATATACTGATCTGAGGGAAGAATTCTAGAAACAAGACTTCTGGTTCCATGTAATTCCTCGGTGAATTACTGTCCTTCCTTTATGAGGCTAATGCTCATTTATCTCATGCTATAAAGTATACAAAGTGCTCTTCTCAAGTCTTGTGGAAGTAACGGTGGACATATCATTGTCCCCCTTTTTCAGATGAGAGAGAGAGAGAGAGAGAGAAAGTAAAAAACACACTCTTCCAGGGTCACATGGCCAATAAGCATCAAATCCAACACTTTTGGTTCCAAGGTCAGAGACTTTCCCTCAATATTATCTTGTTAAATGCTACTGATGCTTCTCCAATTGAGCATAGGATTTGAGAACATAAGTTCTTTTTTTATTAGCTAGAAATTATCTAGTTCATTGCCAATGGTTCTGAGTACAAGGTGTGTTTGTTGGTATACTCTGAGGGTAACTGGGGCATTTTAGGATTGATGACCATATGCTTTATCTGCAATTTTTCTCTATTTTCCCCTAGCACCCATGTAAGTGGGAATAAACAAGATAATAGAGAGGAAGGGTAAGGAAATAAATGTTTATCAAGTGCTTAAAATACACTAGACAAAGCTCTAACCACTTCATAAATATTTCTTTTGATGGTTACTATATGACCTGAGAGGTAGGTGCTGTTATGATTGTCTTTTACAATCGAAACAGATGGAGGTTAACCCAGGCTCACACAAGTATAAGTATCTGAGGTCAGATTTGAACTCAAAAATTGTTTTTTGGGGGGCAAAGGAAAAATGGTAGTTTGTTAATCCGTTCCCTTTCCCTTCTAGTCCTTAAGTACAGGAGCCTCCTCAAGGTGTCTTATGTCACATGTGATGGAGAGCAGAAGGTATAGGAGAAGACATCCACTGAATGTGAATGTGGGATCTTATAGTGTGTCTACAGATATCAATTATTTATTATGCTGGTTTAGGAGATGGCACCAATAGAATGTCTCTAAGTTCTCTAAGTTTTAGTGTATAGAAAAAAGCACAAGATACAGAATTTGAGTTGCCTCTGATATTAGATTGATAGATTAAGCATTTATTAAGCACCTATATAGTTATTAATATATTTACATACACATTTTTAGATATTTATTCAGGTTTTTGTTATATATTTATTAAGTGCTATTTAATTTGGGAACACAAATACAAGCAAAAGGAAAGACAGCCGCTGCCTTCAGGGAACTTACATTCTATTGGGGGAAGACAATAGAGTATAAATTTCTTTAGGGAAGACAATAAGTAAAAAAGGAGAAAAGTAGGGATAGAGGATGGAAGGCCACCATGTAGGAGAATTGTGGAGAAATTTAGAAAGTGAGCAATACAGCAGTGTGCTGCAGTCAGTTTGAATTGGATTACTGAAATTGATTGTTAAATTTTCAGTGTAAGAATTTATACCTTGGAAATTGGGGACCACTACAAAAACAGGGCTTGTTGATTGTCCCAGACAGAGAAAATGTGAATAATGCAATTAAACTTAAGTGTGTTTCCTGCATACATTTTGTTCCTTCGGGAGAGAGTTGGGTTGTTAAAACATTTAACTAGTCTACCAGTAGGTCCCTTGGTAGTGTTGAGAGAGGGGTGAATATGTTTCATTTAGACATTTTCTCAAATAGAGGGTTTGAAGGAGAATTCACGAAAAGGAAGAGGTGATAGAGGAATCTTCCAGGGTGAGGTGACTGTTGGGATAGAGGTAGAATGTTTGGAAAATCAAGAGCAGAGTCAAGAGTAGGCTGATCGTAGTTGACTTGGACACTTCCTCAAATGAAGATTCTGAGGAGGAACCGGACAATTGGTGGAGGGATGAATGGAGACTTCACTACTTTCTAACTCTGTAACTTTGGGCAGACCCTTCATCTCTAGGATGAAGGAATACAGATGGTCTTTAAGATCCCTTTCAGCTAAAGCCCATTGATCCTATGGTCTTTGTATCTACAATTCTTCAATTACTGGAATTCATCTTATAGTAATGCAGACTGAAGCTATTGGAGATGAATTCAGAATTTGGCCTTTTTGTTCTGTTGAATTTAATTAGAAAAAACATTTGTGTTCAATTTATTCATCCTTGTCATGTGGGACTTCCTATTGAGAATAAGCAGCAGAATGGCATAGTGGAAAGCACTTTAGTTTTCTAATCAAGTAGATGCCGGACCAAATCTGGGTTCAGACATTTATTAATCATGTACTCGTGGGGAAATCATTTAATCTTTCCAAGCCTCAATTTCCTTATCTGGAAAATGAAGGCAGTAGTACTTACTTCATAGGGTTTTCTTAGGCTCTAATGAGGCGATGAATGGAAGACATTTTCAAAATGGTAAAATGACATGTAAATGTGAGGAAATAACAAAATGAAGGAAGTGTGGGGCAATGGGGAGAGAGCTGTCCTTGTTAGGAAGACACATGGTCACTCAGTGTGACTAGGCAATGCTCTGAGCACCCTCATTAAGAGGATTGGTAGAGAGACCTAGGATTTCTCCACACCAATGATATTATAGACCCATTACATGACCCATTATTATTATTTGACTCGTCTTATCACTGAACTTAATCATTCTTGATCATCAAAAACTTAAAAGCATTATGGAAATTTCGAAGGACTCTCAGAGCCTTGGAGATAAGTCAGAGACATCAATAATAGTTGTGGGGAGAACATGAGTTTGAAAATCAATAATCCATACTAGTGGGATAGCTAAGTGGTACAGTGTCTAGAGTATGAGAGCTGGAGTCTGGCAGACCTGAGTTCAAATCTGGCCTCAGACATTTCCTAGTTGTGTGATTCAGGAGGGCAAGTCATTTAACACTTTTGCTACCTCAATTACCTCATCTGTAAAATGAACTGGAGAAAATAGGAAACCATTCTAGTATCTTTGCCAAGAAAACCTCAAATGGGGTCAGGGAGAGCTGACACCACTGAAATGACTAAACAATAACAGCAACATCAATAATGCATACCGTTAGTGATCAAACCTCATGTAGCCATTACTTCCCCCTTTCCGCTTTCTTTTAAGCATGTCTTGTTTCAGATTCTAACAAATCACATTTATGTATTTAATTTTTCTCATTTTAAGTGTGTCTATTGACGTTTTTATTTTTACATCATTTTCTTTCCAGATATACCCTTCCCCCACACACATATAATGAGCCATCCCCAGAAACAATTAGGCTGTGACTTCTTTGTGTGCAGGGTCTTTTTTTGGGGGGAGGGGTGTTGCTTGGGGCAATCTTTGTATCCCCCATGCTTAGTATAGTTTCTGGTATGGTAAATGGTCGATTCTTAATACATACCTGTTCATTTAACTGAAAAGAAACCTAAAAATTATTGCAGAAAACAGGTTAGCAAAATTAACCAACACATCAACCTTTGGTTGATAATATTGGGTTAATTCTGTAGCAACTCTTAAGTATTTTTTTTTTTTAGTTTTTGCAAGGCAGTGGGGTTAAGTGGCTTGCCCAAGGCCACACAGCTAGGTAATTATTAAGTGTCTGAGTTCGGATTTGAACTCAGGTACTTCTGACTCCAGGGCGGGTGCTCTATCCACTGCACCACCTAGCTGCCCCTAACTCTTAAGTATTTTAAGATGGCAGCCTTTTGATTGTTTTGTGTCTTCACTTTATTTCACTATAGAATCATACATTTAGAGTTGGAAGGAATCAACTTTCTCATTTTACAGATAAGGAAACTGAAACCCAGAGGAGTTAATTCATTTGCTCAAGGTTATATAGCTATTGAGTGTCCAAGGCAGTATTGGAACTCAGATTGTCCAGCTACCTTATAGTATGCCTCCCATTTGCCTCTACAGACCTAGCTCCCCTAAAGAGTTACTAGTAGAGGTAGTTTTTATAACTACAGGACATTATACAGGGGCCTCATTGCCTTCAATGTTTTTAAAACTTTCCCCCAGGAGATGCATGTTCTATCTTCCTTCTCTTGACCTGATTTCTTGATAATATTTTCTTGCTCTTTGGGGGATGTCGATTTTTTCATACATTCATAAATATTTACGGAGCACCTCCCCAAACCACATTTAGGGGTAGGCCATGTGTTCATTTGCCAGGGTCCAGCTCACAGTGGGGACAGAATGAAGAACAATATTGAATGTTCTCTTTTTGTAAATGCATATAACTTTGTTTAAAGGGGCCAGTCTTTGATTTTTATTGATGTAGAGAACTCACAGATGACAAAACTCCTTCCACCAATGTGGGTCTGCATTTCCTCCAGAATTTAGAGTCCTAGTTGTCCAAATGATGAGACTTTGGGTGATTTGTTCAGGGTCACAGAGCCAGTGTGTATCAGAGACCTAACCAGATCTCTGGGGACAATGCCACTTGTACTAATCCAGGATGACATATAGCTTCCTCTGATACTCACCATCTTCAAATTACCTTTCTTGCTTTATCATACATCACATTTTTCTCTTTCTTGAATTCCATGGTCCAGTTAAACTGGCTTTGGACCTGTTACTCACCCCTGACCTGATATCCTGATATCTCCACTTTCTGAACCTTTAATTGGACTAGAGTATTCTCCCAGTTCACCTCCACCTCTTGGGATCATTGACTTCTCAAGTATCTCCTCAAGCACTATCTTGCTTAGAAGACCCTTCCTGGTCCCTACTCCTGCCTGACCCTGGTTACTAGAGTCTCTCTCTCTCTCTCTCTCTCTCTCTCTCTCTCTCTCTCTCTCTCTCTCTCTCTCTCTCGTTACTTTGTATTTGTCTTATAGCAACATTATCTGAATATTACCTCTCCAGTAGAATTGATCAATGGATGGAGTGGTGATTTTCCCCACTTCTGCACAATCCCTCTACCAGTGTCTTTTCATCTGGTGATCCAAATGATCTTTGGGAAACTTGCTGAATATTTAGTCTTGTTCCCAACGTGAAAGGATCACCCCCTTCCCCAGAGTGACCATTGTTATTGGAACATTCTGATCCTGTGTGTAGCCTCATTTCAGGAACATCTGTTTTTCATGAACCCTCTTGGAGGCAGCTGTCCATGTGCTGTGAAAGTAACTACACAGACCCCTAGGCTAGCATGAGGCAATTGCTATATAAATTGTCTGAATTTTTCCCCCAACAATTTCCTGAAGCATGGATCAATGGTATGTAGTCAAGGATATCACCTGTTATATCAGACAGGTGGCCTTCCTTCTAGTGCCTTAGAGTCCCAGTGTCAACATAAAGAAGTTACAGATGCAAATAATAAACAAATATTGAAAGTATGTTCCAAATACATGCAGAGACTTGTACTAGTCACCAGGACTGGTATAATATAGACTGGCCTTTAAAAAATTTGCATTCTAACAAGAGGCAGGAAAATCATGTGCATCCATAACTATGCTACATGAATGGGTATGATAAAGCAGGTTCCAAAGTACCATAAGCTATTTGAAGTCTAGGGAGAGATGGCATTTCAGATAAAGTTAAGGAAGCACTGGAATTGACTTTAAAGAATGGGAGGGACTTCAATAGACAGAAATGGATATGGGGAAATAAAGATTTTTATCCATAGAATATTCTATGTATAAAAGGTAGAGGATGTATGAATGAAAAAACTAAAGAGAGTTCTTTCTAGCCACTATACTAAGTACAACAGATATAAATATTCAAGGAATTTAACACTCTAATTGCATGATTCTTAATCTGAGATTATATATTCATTTATTTTTCTCCTCATCCTCTGCAAACTAAGTGAAATGGACAAATACATGATTTTTAAAAAATTGATAACTATTCAATATAGTTGATTTCCTTTGCCATCCAATGCATTGAAAATATTCTGAGAAGGGATCTATAAGCTTCATCACACTTCCAAAAGGGTCCATTGACACAAAGCAGATTAAAAACTCCATTTTCTTAGTTTAGGGTGGTGATGACCAAGAGGGATATTTTGGTTTGAAAAACTATAGGAATGTTTAGTAGAGATATTGTTGAGGAGACTAGCACATCCTTTCAAGAAGGATTTGAGTATGATTCCAGATCTGGGAAGGGTGGAGAGCTGGAGGATAATCCTGTTTGGTCAAGTCATGGTAAAATGTGGAGAAGTATTTAAATGACAGGATCAGAAATTTATACTTTATTTAGCAGGTAATGTCTGTTAGCACTCATTTTAAAAAATATTTACTAGTTACACTCCTACAAGGTGTTAAAGTTTGTAAATACAAATGCTAGCCAGAAGGAAAGTCCCTCCCTCAAGGAGGGCTACACAGCAAAGGAAGCTGCCCTATAGGCATGATAGAGAAAGTCTGGGCTACAGCCTGTAGATAAAAGAGACCTAGCTGGCCTGGAGCTTCTAGGAGGAGCATTCAATCCGAGGGAGAGCCTGGGGCAAAGGGATATGGGAGGAGAGACAGCAAAGATACTCCTGTGGTGTGAATGGAGAGACACTTTAGGTTTCCAAGTAGAAGAGTAATTCCATCTGAGGGGCACCTAGGAGAACCCTCTTCATTCTCATTTGAGTGGATTGGGGAGGAGACCCATTAAAAAGACCGGGGAAATCCATGAGGAGGCTGTTACAGTAGTCTCAGCTGAGAACAAGTAAGACCCTGAATTAGTGTAGTTGCAGTGGAAATGGTAAGAAGGGGACAGGTCAAGTAGGATTACAAAACTGAGGTGGACAGTCTGGAGTGCCTAAATGGATTTCAGGGGTAAGGGGGTGAAGAAATGAGGTGAATCTAAGAGAATTCTGAGCTTAATGATCCTGGGTGACTGGTAGGATGATATTACTCTCATTGGGAATAGAGAAGTTGGGGGCAGGGGGTATGGGAAATTGAAGACAAATTTGGGTTTGAACCTGAGTCCCAATGGTACATCTAGCTTGATGGTCAAGGCCTCCAGTAGACTTTTGGAAATATAAGATTAGAATCTGGGGAGAAGAGGCAACTGAATGGGGTGGTTCAGTAGAAAGAGCATTGATTTTCCAGTCACATGCTCTGGTTTCAAATCTCATCTTTCTGTATGACTTAACCCTCTGGGTCTCAGTTTCCTTGTTTTCCAAATGAA
Source organism: Macrotis lagotis (assembly GCF_037893015.1). Taxonomy (NCBI): domain Eukaryota; kingdom Metazoa; phylum Chordata; class Mammalia; order Peramelemorphia; family Peramelidae; genus Macrotis; species Macrotis lagotis. Next base: position 32,246,634 of record NC_133663.1, on the reverse strand, counting down.
CAGGATGGACTAGGCCTCTCCAGCTCTAAATCTCAGGTACTATGAAAAAGAGATTTGTGAGTTATCTCCTAATATGTGATTATTAAAGTCATGGGAGTAGATAAACCTTCCAAAGGTAAAAGGGCAGGTACATAGGGAAAGAAGACTGGGGACAACTCTGGAGGATGGTTATATTTAAGATAAAGGAGGCAGCAAAAGAGATAGGAGAGAGAGAATGGCTCAGCAAATCATTTGATTGTACATCTAGAGCTGGTAGGGTCCTCAGAGACCTTTTGGAAATTTCAATAGAAACCTTTATTTCTGCCAAGGGCCATTTGGATATTTATAACATCATTCACCTGTTACATTTGGTCAAACATTTAATTAATTCATCTCTAAAAAGCTTCTAGATTTTTGAATTTTGAGACCTGCCTGAGGTTGCTGTGGCAGTGCGAGATCATATATATGACCCATGGGGCAGATGTTCCCCATCTCTGGACCAGTGTGCAATATCTTCAATTTATAGGTAAGGAAACTGAGACCTGGGGAGATTATGTGCCTTACTCAAGCTTGACTAGGGCAGTGTCTGAGGCAGAATTTGGCCCCTGGACTTCTACCCCAAAGTCAATGTTCTCTCCCTGCCCCCCCCCCCCCCCCCCCCCGTCATCTTCCTTCTAATATGATGAGATCAAGGGTATAAAGATATAGGAGTTAGCAGCTTTTCCTCTTAGACTAGAGAGGAGGAGAAGCTAAATGAGGACAAAGAAAAGTTTAGAAGAATAGCAGAGGGGAGTTAAGGAAGATGGCATCAGATGAATTCACTCTATTGGAAAAGTAGGAAGTGAGATCATATACTGGGGGTGTTGGGGTACAGGTATAGTCAGGGACCTGAGAGAAGAGAGAATGAGAAGTCACCATGGGAAAGGAAATATGAGAGTCAATAAGGTGAATTTTAAAATTTGCCATATGGTTGGGAGGAATTATCTTGTGTGAGGAAGAGTGATGAAGACCCATTCAGAACTGTTCAATGGCTTCCTCTAATAAAAACATCTGGTCCTTTCATTGTAATAATAGTAACAATAAAATTTTTTTAAAGCAATAAACAAATGCAGTATCAATCTTAATGTCCATTTTTTTGAATTTTAAAATGGATTATTGTGATAGATTTTTAAAGTATCCTAACAAAAACACATACAAACAAAATACTAGGTCAGCTCTAAATAGAGTAACAAACAAAAGGGTAAAAGTGTATGTATCTATATCTCTATAGAGTGTACATGTCCTATCAAAACACATATAGACATATGCATATGTGTGTGTGCATGCACGCGCGCGCGCGCGCACACACACACACACACACACACACACACGCATTCTGATAAACCAATAAAAAAACCTTCAGAAATACTTTTGTAACTCAGGATTCACTTTACCTAACAATGGTAAAGTTTGATAACAGGTACTTACCATTAGGTTTGTCAAAGGTAACAAAATGGGGCTTAATCCAGTGATTAGAATGATAAGAACAAGGTCCATTGCAATATAAATGTAAGCATTCAGCTCTCTGAGTTGATGTTAGGTAGAGTTTGTGTAGGCTGTGATTATGTAGTCACTGGAAAATACTAGAGCAGATTAAAAAATCCTAAATGGTGGGTGGCATTCTACTCATCTAGATGAAGGTTTTTGTCCAAGGAATGTTCTTTATTGCTCATCTCCATTCCTGTACACAGGTGGTTCTCCCTAACCTCTGATCTCTACCCCAGTACTTGGAATGTTCTCCCTTCTTACTTCTGATCTTTGGAATCCCCAACTCCCTTTAGGCTAAGCTCAAAGACCATCTCCTACAAGAGATCTTTCCTGATTGATCCAGATGTTAGTTCTCCCCTTACAGTTACTTCTTTCTCTCTGTCTCTGTCTCTCCTCTCTCTCTCTCTCTCATTTTCTCTTTTTGTCTCTATCTCTGTCTCTCTCTCCCTCTCTATCTTTCTGTCTCTCTCCCTCCATTCATATAAAGCATGTATTTATGTGTGAATATAGATAGATACATACTTCTCTACAAGCAAACATTTGTGCTTTGTGCACATTGTTATTAAGGACAGAGGCCTTCATTTTTATCTTTCTATTCCTTTTACTTCACACAGTGTAGGTCATACAAAGTCATTTAATAGAAGCTTAATGAATTGAACAGAGTGGGGCTGGGTCTGCCCCTGTGCTTCTTTCCACTTTTCCTTTGGGACTGATTGGGAATGTCTCTGTGCCCACAACTGATTGTTTGGGCCGAGCATTGGGTTAATCTTCATTGTATGTGCAGGTCACACTCAATAAAAACAATGGGATCCCATGACAGGGTAGAGAGAGCCTCAGGGTTGAAATCAGAGGACCTGGGCGCAAATCTTGCCCCATGCTACCTACTTCCTCTGTGCCCAAGGAAAAATTGCTTGGGTTGCTCTTTATTTATTTATGTAGTGAGAGACTGGGCAGAGGTGACCTCTAAGTTTCCTTCCTTACCCAAGATCCCTGATCTTCAAGGTCCCTTTCAGCTTTTAATCCTAGGTAATTAGAATTTAAACATTGCAGGAGAAACAAAGAAAACATTATCATGACAGGTAAATTACCTTCTGGCTACCTTTGCTCAGGGAGATAGGAGGGTTCCTGGTGAAGTTGGCTTACAAAGTTCACAATATATCCAACAGCCATCAAATCAATGCTGATAAAGAGATACAGCTCCAGGTTATTTTTTTCTATCTTTTTCTAAAAACACATTGCAGTTTTTCATTCTTAATAAGGATGACAGTTTCATTTCATAACAGTGGTTGCCTAAGGAAATGAAATGATGGAAAGGAATTTAGGTGTTATTAAGAGATTGATAGACTATGAATGAGATTTACAGGTAGAATTCATATTGGCTGGTCTAGCCAGGGTAGATCCTGTGGTATAAGAGGATCGTGGTGTCCCCATTCTAAGAAGTTGGATGCTGTATCTAAATGCCCTGCTGTGGGAATTCCCAGTTGTTTTAGAGTTTTAAGTTAGTGCCTGATTTCTTCTTTTCCCCTGAGGTCAAAATGTGAACTGGCAAAATATCATCTATATCCACTGACACCCTTTGGTAGCCTACCTTAAAGAAATTGCTTTCATCCAAACATACAGCATTTACTTTTAAAATTCAGTTTTGTTTTCATTTCTAAATTTTCTCCTTCTTACTTCCCTGTAATCCCTCATTGAGAAAACAAGAAAAGCAAAAATCATTGCAAATGCTCTAGTGAAATAAATTCTCATATTGACCACATTTCGCTCCCCTCCCTTCCCCCCTCCAAAATATGCTTGAATCTCGTCCCTCAGCTCAATCTGGAAGCAGAGAAGATATTTCATGGTGATTCCTGATCCTGTAAGGGTCTGTGACAGCTTTGCCTCCATACATCCAAGACCAAAACATGATAATTCTTGCCCTTAATGAGCTTATATTTTCCTGTAATGTAAGTAGGGAGAGGGGTACTGAAGTTAGTGAGGAGGAGGGTAGAAATTCAGTGCATTCACTGAGCAGCAGGCAAAAGAGCAACACAAAATACATATTCAGTAATGGGGAAGCAGGAATAAAAATTGGGGGAATCCAAGCACTCATGTGGGAATTGGAGCTGGTACTGAACCGTGAAGTGACTTCCGGGGAGGTAGAGGTGGAGGGGAGCTGGAAAGTTGAACATTTCAGGAGTTCAGATTAGGAGCAGAGGTTTGGGGGGAAGGAGATAGAGATGGAAAGTTGGGAACAAAGGAAAAGCAAGATGAGAGAGAGAGAGAGAGAGAGAGAGAGAGAGAGAGACAGAGACAGAGACAGAGACAGAGACAGAGAGTGATACAGAGAGAAAGAGAGAGAGACAGAGATCCACTGGAGCCAGATTGTGAAAAGTTTTGGATGCCAAAGTTTGTATTCAATGACAACAGACAATAGGGAGCAATAGAAGTTTCTTGATGGTGGAAGTAATAGGGGTAGCTGTGAACTTTATGTATATCAGCATGGAGCAGCGAGCATTTTGAATTCAAGAGGAGGAGAGACTGAAAACAACAAAACAAGTTGAGAGGTTTAAAATTTTCCCAGGCAATCCGAGTTTCCTTGACCTTGAGGACCTCTGTAAAGCTATAGAGTAATGGAAGTTTAGAGTTGGAAGGTTCTAATGAGATGATCTAATTCAATTTCCTACCAAAAGAAGGAATCTGTTTCATAGAATTTCTGGAAGTTGGTCCTTTAGCTCTTGCTTGAATGCTTCCTGGAACAGGAAGCTAACTCACAAACTTGTTCAAAGTTGCCATAAACCATTGCAAAGTAATTGAGAGAAAGCTTTTCCTTCTCCTGGGCTAAAACCCACTACCCTAGAATTTAGACTCTATCGGGTCATAGTATGTAATGGTCATAGCTAGAAAGACAGTATGTCCTACTGTAGGGTAGAGTGCTGGCCTCCAACCTAGAAAGACTTGAGTTTAAGGTTCACCAAGGAGTCATCCTGGCTGTATGATGCTGGGCACATCCCCTAATGTCTCAGTGTTCCTGGGAAGGTCTCTTAAGACCATAAGAGGAAAAAATATGGCAATCTGCATGGGAAGAGGAATGTTCATCTCCTTGAAACTCCCTGGAATAAAATCATCATACATGCAATCCTTCTTCTTGAACAGGGGACAGCTAACTTATAGCACTTGTAGAATTTCAAATTGATACACACACACACACACACACACACACACATATGGATAAATATGTGTAGACACACTTATAATCACACACACATGCATATACAAATACATGTTAGGGTTTGATTTAAGATTAACGATGTAGTTCCCATAGGACCTCTTCAACCATCTAATCCAGCCCCTGTGTGATAGAGAATTTTCTCTATCAATCAACAAACATTTATGGAGGGCCTTTTATATGTTGGGAACTGGGGATACATAGTCAAAATGAAAAATCCATGCCATTTTGGAGATAATTTATGTGCATACACACACATATGTTTATATGCATGTATATAGATATGTTTATATTTTTGTAAATGTATATATTATATACAAATGAATTATACAATATAACTTTTTAAATGTATTTATGTGAACCTACACAATTATAAAATAATTTTGGGAATTCTGACCCCTAAATTCCTTCCTCCCATTAGTCAGTCCCTGCTCCTTGAAGACAGGCACCATGTTTTTATTTTTCTATGTAATTCCATCATTTTATTCAGTTCTTGATGCATAGTGGATGCTTAATAAATGTTAGACTGACTAATTGAATGATGACTGTACTCATTTTCTTTTAACGCGTTGGCATTTGGGGGATTTAAAAAAAGACCTTAGATAGGAGATGCCATTTGAACCTAGCTTTAAAGGAAATTGAGGATTACAAGAGATGATGAATCCAAGGCACTCTTGGGCATGGGACTCAGACTGTTCAAAGACAAAGAGATGAGAGATAGAATGTCATTTGTGAAGAATAGCCAGAATTTGAGAAGGCTGATAAAGTGGACTGGAAATGTAAGCTGAAGCCATATTATGAAGGGTCTTAAATGCTAAATATAGGAGATTCTATTTAATCCTGTAGGTCATAGAGAATCCTCTGGAGTTCATTTATTAAGGGAAGGGCATGGTATCAACCTGTGCTGTAGGAAGATCACTTTGGCAGGTGATTGGAGGATGGACTGGAAGGGGGAGAGACTTGAGCAGAGAACTATTTAGGAAGGGGTTGCATGAATACAGGTTGCATGGAGACATCTCTGTGGGTGGAGAAAAAGGAATTAATGTGAGATTTGGGGAGGTAGAACTGATGAGACTGGACCTGATTCATTGTGAAGGTGAGTGAGAAAGAATGAGGAATTAGGGAATGACTGGGTTGTAAACCTCAGTGACTGGAATGATAGCTGTGCCCTGGAAGAAAGAGAAGTTTTAAAGAAGACCCAGTGGGAGGGTGGGGCAGAACAAGGTGTGAAAGATGTATAATAATTTTTGGTTTGAACATATTGAATTTGTGACTTCCCATTACAAAGTTGGCTGGGTGGGACTGGAGCTCAGAGAGAGCCCTTCAGCCAACAATGAGCGAGCATCTGAGTTTTGCTTGGGAAGCCTTACCTCTTGAGGCAACCCATTCTGCTTTTTGGATAGCTCTGAGGAATAACAAGTTTTTCAGTAATTTCAAGTCCAAATCTGCCTCTCTATAATTTGTATACACTAATCTCAGTTCTTCTCTGTGGAGCCAAGGAGAACAATTCTAACATCTCTTCCACAGACTTGCCCAGACTTCCGCAACCTCCTGAACTATAAAAGACAATTGGATATAACTTCTGGTAAATCTCACAGATCAAGTGATTATTTTTCTGCTATAGGCAGGGTGTGAGTCAAAGGCATACAATTTCTTTCTTTATGTGGTTTCTATTTTGGTTGAATGAATGGACAAGTACATTACCTGGAAGACAGTTCATGAGAAACAAACTCATTCTACTTCTCATTGTTGTTGGGAAAAGGCAAAGAATGGAAGGAAGAAGTATGAATGAAATACAAGAGTGGTCACTTAGGACCCTAGGGAGAAGAACCCCACCTGTTGGTTTTAAATGAAAAATAAAAAAGACTTTGAACTAATCTAGAAAATACGACTAGATGACTTGAAACAAAGATAGGAAATCTTTTTATTCAACAAAGAAGATTAAGAGCAAACAGGATGTTACTACGACCTGATATTAAAGCCCTTTTTGGTGATGTATTGCCAGATTGTGTAACTGCAGATTCAGACTCCTGTTTAGATATCATTAATGTAAAAAGAAAATTGAAGCATCGTGAAGTAATATTTAAATTCTCATTCTTATTTCTGGGAAGATTCTTCTGGGAAAGAAAGGTTCTTCTCATCTACCTCACCTCTAAACTTAGACGATTTTGTTTTTCAGTTAAGCAGTTATACTTTAAATGTATTTTGTTAATGAAGTAGCTCAGGCTTAAATCAATACTCCATTGATTTTTAATGTAACCATGTTCTCTCAAATGGGTTAATGTTCCACCAAGACCAAATGACTTTTGATAAGGGGCTGACTCCTGTAGAGTAAAAAAAATTGCATTAATCTAGCCTTGTAAATCCTAAATTTATGGAGGCTGATTGATTTTTAAGTCAACCCTACAGACATTGCACCAGAGGAATGACCTGGAATGTCTGCTTGCCATGCTACTATGGATCTCCTACAGTGGTAATGTTCTTAAACTAATGTAGTTTATTTGTATAAAAGACACAGTGGAAGAGACAGCATGGCACAATGGGAAGAACATTGGCTCTGAAGCTATTGGTTTTACCCATTTCTGTCATTTCTTATGTGACTTCAAGCCAATCTGTCATTTCTTATGTGACTTCAAGCCAATCCTTCTATCTCTCTGGGTCTCAGTTTCTTCATCTGTGAAATAAAAGGAGGTACACTGGATATATCTTCAAGATCTGTCCTAATATGTGATCAGTGATTCCAGGCCATATGGAAGGAAGATGACAGAAGACATTTCCTATAAGATTTCATTAAAGTCTAGGAAGTAAGATTTATTTGGCAACATCTTATCAACCCCATGATTTTAAAGCCATTAAGTTCATAAACATTCATTAAATAAACATCTACTGTGTGCTAGAACTATGGAAAAGTGCTGGGGACACAAAGAAAGGCAAAAAAAAAAATAGTCCTGCTTTCAAGCAGATCATGGAACTTAGAACCTCTGATGCTAGAGCCCAGGGTTCTTGATTCTGTACTGTCTTTTCATAGGTGTGGAATGCTGTTCTGCATTAGTTTTGCAGAACAGAATTTTTTTTTCCTTGCCCCATCTGCATACAAGGGGGAAGGCTATACTTAGAAGATGATATAAACACCAAAGTTGGCAATCAAAATTAAAAAATTTGAGAGAAAAAAAGAATCCATTTTACCTCTACCAAGTGGCATCCTAAATTTAGAAGATTTCTCACTCTTGTGTTTACATAATACAACAGATGGTACAACTACAAAAAGAACAATTGTGGTCTTTTCTAAATAACATTTATTTAGAGTAGAGACTTGGCCCATCATTCCATGGACAGTGGGGACTTCCAGGTAGGGAGACTCCCAATGCAAGCTGGTACTTCTGCAATTTATATTCTTAGAAAGTTACCCTAAGCATGGTAAGGTTAAATCAGCATCATTCGCTTGAGGAAGACTTTGAATCCAAGTCTTCCTGGCTTCAAAACTAGCTCTATCTACTGTATCAATAGTTCTCTAACTTTGTGGTCTCTAGACATTTGTATACTAAAAATTATTGAGGACCTCCCCAAATGTACTTTTGCTTATGTGAGTTATAGTCTTAACTATATGTGAAATTAATATATATCAGTGCTATTATAAGAATAGTTTTGACTTCATAAATTCCCTGAAATGGTTTTGGAGACCCCCAGATTAGGGGGTCATAAGACCCTCTTTTAAGAGCCATTGCACTGTGTCATGCTGCTTCTTATAGACACAAAGCAAGGGGAACTTTCCTAACAATCAGGGTTTTTGAAAAAGAAAGTAGACCACCTCCTCCAGAGTAGGGAGTTCCTTACTTCTAGTAAAATATAGACTATAACTAGACAAAAGATTTGTCTTGCATTTCCCATTCTCTCCCTCTTGTTTGTGCTCTGGGCTGGTTTTCTGGCCTCACCAGCCAAAGTCTGGGTGGCTTGTTGGAGATGTTATAGAGGGGTTCTTGTTCAGATATGGGTTGGACTTGATGCCATACCCAATTCTGTGGGAAACATGATTAGTTCTGTGTATAAAGATTGATTGGATAGTCAAATGAAGGGTTGTTACATCAGAGAAGGGAGAGTCTAGAGAGAGGAAGACTTGATAGGAGACAATTGCAAAAGATAGGTGGGTGGGGATGGACTCCCATGCTTGGTTGTGAGTAGTGGGAATCCAGAGGAGGTTTGGGTACTGGTGATATTGGGTTGGAGTTAGAAGCACTTGGCAACTGACTGAATGAGGAAGATGAGGAAGATACAGTGAGGTTTTAAGCACATACAGATAATACCTTGATGTTAAGAAATCTACCTTGGGACTTCTCTTTTGCAAATATTGAAATATATGTATATATATATTTATATACATGTATGAAAATATACATGTGTGTGAATATATATACATTTTAAACAGGTCTTAAAAGTAGAATTTATGATGCAGAGTCTTAGAATTGATTGTAGATCCCCTATTATGTATCTGACTCTTTAGAGTAGTGTAGCAATTAAATCTAAATGCTACGGATGTTCAGACCTCCATGTCATGTCCAGCTGGCATTGTACCTTAATTTGTATCTGATTAAAACTATCTGAAAGGTGGTCATACAGTGTTTTCTTGGAGACTTCCAAGAAGGGCAACTCACCTCCTCCTGAAGTTTTTCTGGGTTGCAAACCTAGGTTTGACTCTGAAATTTGCTAAATAAATGTTTATTCTGTTCTTTCCTAGGGATATTGAAGAAATTAGTTTTTTTTTGAGGGGGGGTGGCAAATGAGAAACTAAATTCATAAGATATAGACTATAACTAAACAAAAACAAGATTAGTCTTGTATTTCTCATTGTCTCCCTCTTGTTTGTGCTCTGGGCTGGTTGTCTGGCCTCACCAGCCAGGCTCCTTGAATGGGAGCAGTATTCAAATGTTATTCATTCCATCCACATGTGGATCCTGGGACGTCACTATTTGTTTGGCTTGGCGACAACCTCTGCATTATGAGGCAGCCATTTGCCCGGTTGGACAACGTGAAATTTCAACATGTTTTCTGCTGACACGTTTCCCACAGCTTTACAATACAGTTAGAAGCCACACTGAGGCTTGAAGGGGCCCCGGGGGAAATGGTGAGATAGACCAGTCAATGTGGACAGCAATTGCCCCTTTTATTGGGTGTTTAAAGAGGGAAAGCCACGTGATCAAACTGGAGAAACCCAAACTGGAGAAGACCCCACAGATGGTGTTCAGAACTTTTCACTAACTCTGTAATATTTGGTATAAGATTAGCATCATCTCTAGAGGCAGCTAGAACTCACAGTGGGTAAAACACTGGACTTGAAGTCTGGGAGTACTGAGTTCAAACACACACTAGCTATGAGATGTTGTGATCTGTTTGCTTTAGTTTTCATGATTGTAAAATTAGGTTTCTGTGAGAATTAAATGAGAATTTAAATGAAATTAAGTTCATAAAGTGCTAGTATACAGTAAGAGTCTAATAAATGTTTGTTCTTGTTATCTTTGACATGCTGCTTTATTAGTTTCATTATATATGAATATCATGTGATTGAATATTATTAGTCCTACTTAATGAGATCACCTGTTTCAATTACCTTGAATAGTCCTCATTACATAATTATTTATATAGCATCATCATTATTGTTAGTGTGGAAGCTTCATTGGTGCCAATGGATGATTTGTCAGTCTAGGAACCTGAGAAATTGGGTCTTTCTTTTTTTGGGGGGGGGGGCGTTTTGCAAGGCAATGGGGCTAAGTGATTTGCCCAGGGTCATGCAGTTAGGTAATTATTAAGTTTCTTGACTTGGTCCTCCTGATTCCAGGGTGAGTGCTCTATTGAATTAGCAGGATGTGGGCATAGCACTCTAGTGCTCTTGACTCCAGGGTGAGTGCTCTATCCACTGCCTCACCTAGTTGCCCTGAAATTGTGACTTTTTTACAGTCACAATTTAGATAGATAGACAGATAGATAGATAGATAGATATGTATATCTATATCAGAGGCAGGATTTGAACCCATGTCTTCCTAGTCACAACTTGTATGTTTCTGAGGCAGCTGATGGCACAATGGATGCGTATCAGAATTATTTACTAACATTACTTCATGTTTCGCACCAACTAAAACAAGTTTAGGGGAAAGGGGTTGGATTCTGAATCAGATTTGAATTAAAATGCTGTTCCTTCAGTTACTATTCATGTAATCCTGAGAAATTCACTTAATTTTCAAGTGCCTTAATTTCCCCACTTGTACATGAGAGTTTGGGATTAGGTGACATCAAAAGTCCCTTCCATATCTAAATCAGTGATGCTGTGAGCAACCCTCTCTGGTAGGGTTCTATCATTCTCCTCATTTGACAGACAGTACAGTAAACTCAGAGTGGGGAGGAGCCTTGCCCACTGGGGTCATCCTGCTAGGAAACATAAGAAATTCATTCAGATACACCTCAATTCAAATCCAGCCTCAGACACTTACTAGTCGTGGGATCCTGGATAAGATACTTGTCCTCTATTTGCCTCAATTTCCTCAACTATAAAAAGTACTCTATAAATTTTTATTCTCTCCTTCCATTTCCTCCCCTCCTTTCAGTTTCCTCATCTATAAAATGAAGGGATTGAACTCCATGTCTCTCAAACTCCCTTCTAGCTTTCAGTCTATCATCAATGATCCCCAAGGGAAAGTCTAGAACTCAGCCTGTCCTGGGCAATCTCAACTACTCTAGATGTGAGAGTGAAGGAAAAAATCCCAAACAAAATTATGATTTTTAAATTGTTTATAAGTACCTTGGGTATCTTCCAGAGGGTCCAGGTCCTAAGCAAGCCACAGTGGGTTGGCTCTACCACCCAACAGATGAGTCAGGATGACATGAAGACTAGACTGGGAAGGGGAAAAGGAAAAATCAATGTCATCAAAGGGTTCCTATTACCAGGGAGAGATCTCCAAGCAGCTAGATCTGAGCAGATTCCTAGCTGAATGGCATTTCAACACCTGCCCTTACAGGTGTTGCATCTTACAAAGGAGGAAACTTGGGCTAAGGTTATGTAGGCAGTAAATATCAGAGTCAGGATTTGAATGCAGATCTCTCCTGACTCTAGATCTAGCATTGTAAAATGAGGTTGCTGTGAGTTTCATATACCATGTGCCTTTATTTTTAGCAGGTCAGTAAAGGGGGCTCCATGTCCTTTTCTATTTCTAACTTTAACCAATTCTTAAAACATTGAGGCTGCCCCCTCATCCTGCTGAGCTCAAACCAACACTAAGTGTGTGATTTTGAATATAACTCAAGCCTCAGTTTCTCATCTGTAAAAGGGGAATAAGACATAACACACACACACACACACACACACACACACACACACATATATATATATATATATACACACATATATATATATATCATATGGTTGTGAAAATCAAATTAAAAACGAATAGCAATCTTGAGTTTTCAAAGACTATGCCAGAAGGCCAGTGAAAGATTGTTTATCATCCAAGGACCAACCTACTGTTTGGATAGTCTGGTCACAGGGTAATGAATTTTTTAGCCACTTCAACTCTTAAGATCATTGATTGCATTGTCAAAGGGTTGAATCTGACTTTCCTGAGATACATGGCTATTTTTCTCCATGGACCCTATGGGAGTGAAAGAAGGAAAGAACAACTTGACTTGATGACCAGTATCAGCCCACACTTTAGATTACATACCTCAAGGTTGATGTCAGCCATCCGCAGATGCACTACAGCATTGTCATACCTAGGATTCCATTGTCTCACCCCAGCTGCTAGGGTTGAGTACCTTTTCCTAAATTAACTTGTATCTCTTTTGTATGTGCCTCTATCTATCATCCATCCATCTAATCTATCTATCTATCTATCTATCTATCTATCTATCTATCTATCTATCTATCTATCTACCTTCCTTGTCCATATGTATTATATCATCTATCCATCCATATATACCTATTTGTATGCTTTGACATATATATAATTACTTGATCTCTCCTAATTGCAATTTCCTTGTTGGTAAAAACTGGGGATAAAAATAGCACCTACCTCACAGGATAACTGCAAAACTCAAATGAGATAACAGAGAAAGAATTTTTCAAACCTCAAAGCATGATAAAAAATATGGTCTTCATTATATTAGTTTATTTTTCCTTCTTAACTCAAGTTTCTTCACTTGTAAAACACAATTTGGACTGATGACTTCCACGGTCCTTTCAGCTTCCATATAAACACAGAAAATTCAACCTGGCCAGGTTGGCATGGAAGAGCTGGTGAAATGGTGAGCTTCTCTAGGGTAGGGGCTGTGTCCTTTTGTCTGTTTTTTCAGGACCTAAACCAGTGCCTAGTATGTACAAAACACTTACAAGAGTGATGACTGGTATGAAAGGGGAAGACCCACACTGAGGAAATAATGATTCTCCATAATATTCAGAGCATTTCAAGGTTTTAATATACTTTGCTGACATTACTTCATTCCTTTTTCTTTTTTTTTCTTTTTTAGGTTTTTTTGCAAGGCAACTGGGGTTAAGTGGCTTCCCCAAGGCCACACAGCTAGGTAATTATTAAATGTTTGAGACCGTATTTGAACCCAGGTACTCCTGACTCCAGGGCTGGTGCTTTATCCACTACGCCACCTAGCCGCCCGCTTCATTCCTTTTTCACACCAACCAAATCATGGTTAGGGGAAAGGGGGTTGGATTCTGAATCAGATCTGATTTAAAATGTTGTCTCTCTACATACTACCCATGTGATCCTGAACAAATCACTTAATTTTCTAGTGCCTTAATTTCCCCACTTGTAAATGAGAATTTGAGATTAAGTGACATCAAAGGTCCCTTCTAGCTCTAAATCAGTGACACTATGAACAGCCTACTCTGGTCGGTACAAAGGATATCATACTCCCCATTATACAGATGAGGATAATAAAAACTCAGAGAAGAGAGGAGCCTTGCCTGCTAGGGTTATCCTGATAGGAAACATAAGAAATGGGATTCTGCCCAGATTGCTCCCCATTCTGTGGGTATGCACTTTCCATCCAAGTTTGACATTCTTGCTGCTTTGTACCTGGGACTGATTCTATCCATCTATCCTCTTGCTGTTGTGCTAATGGGGATGATCCCCACCTTGGATGGCAATGCAAATATTCCCTACCCACTGGGTTTATAATCTAATAAACCTGTTGTACACTCCTCAGATGGACAGATAAAATTCTAAAACTGAAAAATAAGGTAAAAGTCAGGTGTTACTTAATTTCAGAACTTAATTTCATAAAAATCAGTGCCAGACTTGAACCCCAGAGACTGGCACTCTGATTTTCCCAATTTGGTATTTTGAATTCTACCCCCACGAAAGAAGCATCTGAATAGACCCTCCAGGGTAAGGTACCATTCCCTCCATACTCTAGTTCACTGCCAGCTAACGTGTGATGGAGAGAGCTCTGCTGCCTGGAAAATCTGGGTTCAAACAAGACTTACTTGTTGTGTGATTTTGACTGGTTTCTTCCTCTGTAAAATGGGGAGAGTAAGAACTGAAGTACCAGGAAGACATTTGACCCAATGGAAATACTGAATTTGCAATGACACGATCTGGGTTAGAAGCCCAGCTCTACCATTTACCAACTGTAGGAAATTAGACAAATTGCTTCATCTCCTTGGGCCTCAGTTTCCTCCTCTGTAAAATAAGAGAATTGAATTAGATGGCTGCTGACTCCAGAATCTAGTTCATAGGCTTTCTACAAGTGTCAATCAACCAACCAACAAGCATTTCTTAAGCTAGAGATACAAGCAAAGAGTGATATGTACCCTTCCTACCCAGAAGGAGCTTCAATGAGACAGTATTTGTAAAGCAGTTGCATATCCTTAGGTGACAGGTGGGTGTCAGTTATTATTATGAAGAGGTCCCCTGAAAGCATCATTTATTTGCCCTAGGTGAACCCAGCTTCTGGGAATTATGGTTGGTACTTGGATTCTTGGATTGCTTATCCAACCAGCCAACTTATTCCAAACAATCCATCAACAGGTAGATTCTGGAGATACAAGGAGCAAGAACAAAACAATCTCAGCTTGCAATGAGGGAGACAAGGACATATGCGACAATAGTATCATGGGAAGATACACAAATTCTTCCAGAGTATTTTGGGAGAGAGGACGCTAGAAGTTGGGGACATCAAAAGACTTGAATCAAAAGGTGTTTCCTGAGCTGATCACAAAGAAAGAAGACTTGAGGGGAGGGACAGTAATGACAGAATGAAATCAGGGCATGATGGACGGTTTCTGCAAAGACCCGGAGGTGGGAGGCTTTGGCTGAATCCCAGATTACAAGAAAAGAGTAATGTCCTAATGAGACTGAAAAGATAGGTTGGGAGAAGGCTGTATAGGATTTTAAAAACTAAGCAGAGGAGTTAATATTTTATTGAGACAATAGGAAGCCAATGGAGTTCATGTGAGTAGGAGAGTCACCTCTCCAGATTTAAATTTAAGAGAAATTAACTTGTCAGCAATGTGGAAGATGGACTGGAGTGAGATGTTTGAGGCAGGGAGACCAGTTTGGAGGCTGTTTTAATCATCTAGGCTAAAGGTGGTAAGGTGGTAGTTGCATGAGTGGAGAGAAGCAATTGGATAGGGAAACTTGTGAAGGTAGAAATAGCAAGAGGTGGCATCATTGAACTAAGTTGAGTGATGGAGAGTGTGGGATCTAGAATGATGCACTTGCTCAGTATCTAACTGGGAGGGATGCCCATCAGCATCCTCATGATAGAGAATGCCAGCTACTATCAAGCTGGTTTCATTTTATTTCATTGGGCCAACAGATGACGGCTCTAGAAGTAGATAGTGGGAGTATTATTCATACCAGAAATTCCTCATATGTGATTCTTCTTCTTCCTTCTTGGTGTCTTTGCACTGGCTGTTCTCATGCCTCTCATTTCTACCTTGTAGTTTCCCTGGCTCAAATTCCACCTTCTAAAATAGACTTTTCCCAGAATTCCTTAATGGCCATCTTTTGAAGGTCTTCTTTCAGTGATCACCTTCCATTTACTCTGTCTCTCTTTCTATATACATATGTATGTATATATATATATATATATATATATATATATATATTATATGTGTCTACACACATAATATGTATACATCTGTGTAGAGATATTCACACAACACATACACACATGTCTCCTGTAAGTACATATTATTTGTTTGCTGTGTTTCCTCCATTAGAATGTGAGCTCCTTGGGAGTAGGGACCATGTTTTTGCCTGAGAGATAGCAAATGCTTGGGAAATGTTTGTTGATTGACTGAAAATTATGAGATAGATAATGTGATTATTAAATGTTTACTAAGCTAAGCGTAAGGAATATTAAAAAAAAAAGTGGAGTGACACAAGGTCACTACTCTGAAAAAATCTACATTCCAGTAGAAAGACAAAACATAAAAAGGGGAACTAGAAAGATGAATAAGGGGAAAAGATTAAGAAAGGAGAGATAAGAAGGGTACCCACATAAAAGCAGGTAGTCAGTGTGGAGAAAGTCTAGACCAGAGTGAACTGAAAGTCAACAGAATGACTGAAATTTCTTTCAAAATATGATTGTCCCACCTCAGAAAATCCTAGAAAGACTTAGATGAACTGAGCATTATACACATTAACAAGCAACATTGTATGATGATCAGTTATGATGGGCTTATCTCTCCTCAGCCATGCAATAATCAAAGACAATTCTAAAGGAATTGTGATGAAAAATACCAGCCACATCCAGAGAAAGGACTATGGAATCTAAATGCAGACCAAACCATACTATTTTACATTTTAAAATTTTGTTTTATACTTTTTTTTAAACCTTCTCATGGTTTTTTTGTTCCCTTTTGTTCCTATATATCTTTCACAGCATGACTAATATTGAAATATGTTTAACATAGTTATGCATGTTTAACCTATATCAAATTACTTGCAGTCAAGGGAATGCAGGAAGGAAAGGAGGGAGAAAAAAATGCAGAACTCAAAATCTTATAAAGTGAATGTTGGAAATTATCTTTGCATGTAGTCAGAATAATAAATAAAAACATTTAAATTCAAAAAATAGTATGGTCCTAGACCATCAGAATTGGTTTTGGGAAGGAGTTATTCTTGGGAGGGTAGGGCAGTACCCTACTTCTCAGTCCTTCATATTGTCGATCACCCTTTTTTCTTTGATGCTCACTTTTCTCTAGGTTTTCACTCTGACAACTCCTTCTCAATCTCCTTTGCTTCAGTCCTCTTGCCTGCTGACCATGAGTGCCTCCCAAGGTTCTGTCTTGGGACTTCTTCTCACCTCTCTCTGTTTTATTTCACTTGATAATCTCATCAACTCCCATGAATTAATTAATATCTCTTTATAAATGATTCTCAGATATATTTATCCAGCCCTATCCTCTCTCCTGATCTCCTCACATCTCTAACCGCCTGTTAGACAACTAGGCCTGGATATCCTGTTGATATCTTTAACTCAAAATGTACTGAAAAAGAACTCATTATCTTTCTTCAATTTATCCCATCTTCCTAACTTCCCTATTACTGCCAAGGCCACTACCACCCTCCCGGTCACCTCATTTTCTCTTTGTCTTTCACCCCATCTCTATCTCCTATATCCAATCTCTTGTCAAGTCTGGTAGTTTTTTTTTCATAATATCTTCATTTTAGGTCCTTTTTCTTCTATGCCATGGCCAACATCCTAATGCAGACCCATATCACTTGATACCTGGACTATTACCATAGGCTGCTATGGGGGAGGGGGTTGGTCTGTCTATCACTGTCTATCTCTCCTCACTCCAGTTCATTCTTCATTTGGCTGTCAAAGTGATTTTTCAAAAGATAAAGACCAGGTCTGACCATCAGCCCTAGTGGCTTCTGATCACCCCTAGGATCTAATATACTTATCATCCCTTTGGTTCCTAAAGCTCTCAATAACCTGTCCCTGTCCTTCCTTTCCAGTCTTACTATAATTTTTTTTCTTATTCTCTGCAATCCAGTGATACTGACCATCTTGATGCTCCTCATACAAGTCATTCCATCTTGTGATTTTGACATTTTCACTGACCCATTCCTAGAACCCTCTCCCTCTTTACCTCCATCTCATGATTTTCCTTGACTTTTTTTTCCAGTGTCTGCTAACATCTCAGCTTTTGCAAGAAGTCTTCCCCAGTCCTCCATCAATGTAGTACCTTCTCTTTGAGACTATCTCCAAATGTATCCTGTATACATCTTGTTTGTGCACAATTGTTTGCACATTAGACTGGGACCTCCTTAAGAGCAGGGAATGATTTATGTCTTTCTCTGTATCAGCTCATGAAGGAAGAACCATGGAGAATGAAGATGCTATCTCTACTTGCTACTTAAGTAATTCCCCATCTTAGCAACCTTCTGTCTTATTCAAATCATGGCCAATTTATGTTCAACTAAGGAATTACTCTTATTAGACATGAGAGAAGAAGGCAGCTGGTAGAATTTGGGTTTGACATGAAGACATTAGGAAGCCATTCTCTTTATATGAATGCAACTGTGACCCTGGGCTGCTTCCCAATTTTCCTTCCCCAGGACCAGAAGGATAGAGATGACAGTGATTTTTAGATTGCACTTAAGGACATTTTGAGTACTGAAGGTTAATCTGATTTTCTTCCCACATCTTTGAACTTTTTGTAACTATCTTGACTTTTTGGACCCACTAGAACCTCACCCACTGTCTCATGGGAAGTTGAATCACCTGCCAGTGAATGACACAACCTTTCACCAGTCTAATGAGATCTGGCACACTGAGGCTTATTTTCCCTTATGCAGTGATGTCAATCTAATCCCTGCATCTCTAATTATCTAAAGCAGCAGAGGAATGTGGCGGATGTTAGGTTTACTTGGCATGGCTCTACTTTTTTTGACTCACACTCACTGAAGGGGATGATTGGTTGAGTAACATGAGCCAAGCTTTACTTCTTCAGATGTCCAACATCTTGGGAAGGAGCACAGTTACTTTGTCTAAGTGCTTGCCTGCCTATCTTCATCCATCACACCTAAGGCAAAGATGCTCCTCAGAGAAAATGTATGTATTGTCTGGTCCTTCCCTTCCTTTTTATCCCCTACAAGTGGAGTGTGAGCCCCAAGAGAATAGACAGTGGTCTAGAAAGCTTTGCAAAACTGACCTCTTCTTGTCTTTCCAATCTCCTTTCCTATCTTCCATGCTCTATTTTAGTTAGGCTGACCTATTTGCCATTCCACCTCCCATCTCCAACATTTGGAGCTTTGCCCCCCTGCTTGACATGGGGATCTTCAAGCTTCCCTGGCTTCCTTTAAGCCTCAGATGAAATCCCAGCTTCTGCAGGAAGAATTTCCCAATCCCAAATCTCTCCTTGAAGATTATCTTCATCTCTTCTGACTATATCTTCTATGTTCCCACAATATTTCTAAGTTGTCTTCATCATTAGAATGTAAGTTTCTTGAGGGCAGGGACTGATTTTACCTTTTTTTTTTGGTAGCCTAGCGTTTTGTATACTTAGTATTTACAGCACGTGTTCAATGAACGCTTTTCCAATCCAGTCTTGATCTACTCACCCAACAGTCAATGCTTCCTTGACAAGAATTTTATGATAGCATCAGTAGCTCAAGACAGACTTGAAGACAGTTCTGGGAGGAAGGGGAAAAGATTGAACCCATTTGGTGCCTGCTTTGTGATAAACACTTTTTAATATTGTCTCATGAGACTCACAACAACAAGCAAAGGATTATCATTATCTTCATTTTACAATTGAGGAAATTGAGGCAAACAGATTAAACAACTTGAGAAATCTAGTTATTGATATGAGTTCAAAATATGCTGTCATGAAAAACATTACCATAATAAATGTATTATTATTATAAGAATAAATATAACCTCCCCCCAAAGGAAAGAGAAACCTCAAGAAAATATAGTAAAAAAAAAGTATGTATCAATCTGTATTCAGACCTCATCAACCCTATCTTGGGGATAGATAGCATTCTTTATCACAAGTTCTCTCGGGTCACAGCATTGCTGAGCAAAGGTAGGTCATTCTCAGCTGATGATCCTACAACATTGCTATTTCTTTGTACACAGTACATTTTCCACTGCATCTGCTCTTTAAAGTTTTTTAATGAGAGCATCCTATTCATCATCTCTTCCTTTTTTCTTTTTTGGTTTTTGCAAGGCAATAGGACTTGCCCAAGGTCACACAGCTAGGTAATTATTAAGTGTCTGAGGTCAGATTTGAGCTCAGGTACTCCTGACTCCAGGGTCAATGCTATATCCACTGTGCCACCTAGCTGCCCTCCTGTTCATCATTTCTTATAACATCATAATCACATACCACAATTTGTTCAGCCATTCCCCAATCTCCTCAATCTCCAGCTCCCTGCTACCAGAAAAAGAGTTTCTATAAATACCCTTATCCATAGAGATCCTTTTCCATTCTGATTTTCATCTCTTCTAATAAACAGACCTGATATTGGTATTGATAGGTCAAGAGGTAGGCATGGTTCCCTTTGGGCATGGTTCCAAATTGCTCTACAAAATTATTGGGTCCCTTTGCAACTCCTCTGACAGTATATTAATCTAATTTTCCCTCATGGCCTCCAACTTTTGACCTCTTCTCTTTCTGTCCTTTTAGACAATCCAATAGGTATAAGATAATAGTCTTAGAATTGTTTTAACCTGCATTTCTCCTATCAATAGTGAGTTAGGACATTTTATAAAAATGATTTAAATAGATAGCCTTGATAACCTCCTCTGAAAACTTTTTGTGCCTTTTGATCATTTATCAATTGGAGAATGGCTGTTATTTATTATAAATTTGATTCAGTTCTCTATGTTTGAGAAAAGAGTTCTTTTTCAGAGAAGTGTTTCAATATTTTTCCCTACTGTTTCTGTTGCTAATTGTATTTCCCTCCATCCCATTCTCCCCACCCCCATTTCTTCTTTCTCCTTTTACTCTGTTCCTCTTCAAAAGTATTTTGCAACTGACTGCCCCCTCCCACAGTCTTCCTTCCTTTCTATCACCTTCCCCCCCTTTCTCCCATTCCTTCACCTTCCTACTTCTTCAAGGCAATTGAGTGTGTAATGTTATTTCCTCTCTGAGCCCATTTCAATGAGAGTAAGGCTGACTCACTGCTTCTCAACTCCCTCCTCTTCCACTCTGCTGCAAAAGTTGTTCTTGCCTTTTATATAAAATAACTCAAACTATTCTACCTCCCCTTTCCCTTTCTTCCAGCACATTCCTCTCTCACCCATTAACTCCATCTTTTTAATATATTATCCCTTCAAATTCAGCTCCCACTTGTGCTTTGTCTACATATGCTCCTTCTAACTGTCCTAATTAATGAGAAAGTTCACATGAATTATCAGTATCATCTTCCCATGCAGTACTATAAGCAGTTCAACATTATTAAATCCTTTATGATTTGCCTTTTCTGTTTATCTTTTTTTGCTTCACTCAAGTCTTGTATTTGAAGATCAGATTTTCTGGTCAGCCCTGGTTGTTTCATCAGAAAATTTTGCAAGTCCCCTATTTCATTGAATGTCCATATTTTCCCCCTGAAAGAATATGTTCAGTTTGGGGGCTGCTAGGTGGCGTAGTGGATAAAGCACCAGCCCTGGAGTCAGGAATACCTGGGTTCAAATCTGGTCTCAGACACTTGGCCTTGGGCAAGCCACTTAACCCCATTTGCCTTGCAAAAAAAAAACCCCTAAAAAAGAGAATATGTTCAGTTTGCTGGGTAGTTGATTCTTGGTTGTAATTCAAGCTTTTTATCTTTTGGAATATCATATTCCAAGCCCTATAGTCCCTTAAAGTAGAAGCTGCTAAATGTTATGTTATCCTGACTGTGACTCCACAATATTTGAATTCTTTCTTTCTGGCTGTGGGCAGTATTTTCTTCTTGACTTGGGAGCTCTGAAATTAGCCTATAACCTTGTGGCAGTTTTCATTTTGGGAGCTCTTTCAGGAGGTGATTGATAGATTCTTTCAATTTCTATTTTGCCTTTTGCTTCTAGGATATCAGGATAGGTTTCTTCGATAATTCTTTTTTTTCCTGCAAGGCAATGAATTAAGTGACTTATCCAAGGTGACACGAGTAGGTAATTATTAAGTGTCTGAGGTCAGATTTGAACTCAGGTTCTCCTGACTCCAGGTTGAGTGCTCTATCCAACTGTGTCACCTAGCTGCCCCCCCCCCCATAATTTTTAAATTCTCTCTCCTGGCTCTGCTGCAATGAGATATTTGACATTTTCTTCTAGTTTTTCATTTTTTTGGTTTTGTTTTATTGTTATTGATTTCTCACAAAGTCATCAGCTTCCACGTGCTCCATTCTATTCTTTAAGGAATTGTTTTCTTCAGTGAGTTTTTGTATCTCCTTTTGATTTTGGCCACTTCTGCTTTTATAGGGCATTCTTCTCCTCATTGACTTTTAGATCTCTTTTTCCATTTGGCCCAGTCTGGTTTTTGAAATGTTATTTTCTTCAGTGATTTTTGTATCTCCTTCACCAAGCCACTGCCTCAGTTTTCATAATTTTCTCATATCACACTAATTTCTCTTCCCAACTTTTCCTCCACCTCCCTTACTTTCAGAATCCTTTTTGAACTTTCCTAGGTCCTGAAATTATTTCATATTTTTTAGAGGCTTTAGATGTAGAAGCTTTGACTTAATCTTCTTCTGAGTATGTATTTTGAGCTTCCTCATGACCTCATGATTGTTTATAGTCAATTTTTTTCTTCTGTGGTTTGCTCATTTCCCCAACCTATGACTTGATTTTAACTCTTTGTTAAAGTTAGGCTCTGCTTCCAATGTGGAAGACATACTAATACAAGCTTTTGGGAGTTTTTGCAGCTGTTTCCAAAGATACTTCTAGAAATCTACAAATTTTCAATTCTGTCAAGATTTTATGAGAGGTTATGACTACTCTCCTGGCCTCTGATCTGTGTTTGACCACAAGCATTCCTTTTTTTAAAAATTTTTTTAGGTGGTTTTTTTTTTTGCAAGGCAAAATGGGTTAAGTGGCTTGCCTAAGGCCACACAGCTAGGTAATTATTAACTGCAAGGTCGTATTTGAACTCAGGTACTCCGATTTCAGGGCTGGTGCTCTATCCACTGAGCCACCTAGCTGCCCACAAGCACTCCTTTCTGTGAAGAGAGTCCCTGCTCCACTGGGACAGTAAGCTCTGAGGTACTTTTGCTCCTTTTCCTGGGACTGGGACCCTAGACTGCAATCCAGATGTGAGTATGGGCGAAGTAACTGCCTCGGTGATAGTAAAGACACCCCTGCAATCTCCCCATCCCACCCACTCCACTACAATCCATGGACTGAGAGCTGCTATTCATTAGCTGCTGGGTCTGGGCTGTGCTCCATGAGCCTGTACTGGATTGTGCTCCCCTCTCACCCTGGTGGGGCAGACATTCCTTACTGACCTTCCAAGTTGTCCTTGGCAATCTCTGCACTAAGAGGTCTGGAAACCACCAGTACCACCACTGACCCAGGTTTCCAGCCATCTGTTCTTGGACGGCTGATCCCGGTCACTCTAGCATGCTGCTTTGGGCTTCCCTCTCACCCCAGGGCAGCAGACCCTTCTCACCTGATCTTCCAAGTTGTCTTGGGCTGGAAGACCATTTCCCTCAATCTTTATGTGGGTTCTGCCACGCTAGAATTTGTTTAGAGTAATTATCTAAAAGTATTTGAACTGATTTGGGGGAGAGCTTGGGTGAATCCTTGCCTTTACTCTACCATCTTGGCTTTGCACTCTAAAATGGTGACTTCTAAGAATCCTTTCCACATCTAAATCTTTGACTTTATGACCTTAAGAAAAAACTTCTTGACCATTTGAGGGATCCAAAAGAAGACTGAGCTTCCCAGAGAAGCAGCAGTTTCCCTGGAATTGTTGGCCTTCAACACAGTCATCGACCACTTATTGGGAATGTTTTAGACTGGCTTCTGGTTCAAAAATGGATTCAAGGGACAGCTGAATGACACAGTGGTTAGAGTACCAGTCCTGGAATCAGGAAGACCTGAGTTTAAATCCACTTAAGACATGTAACATTTATTAGTTGTGTGATTCTGAAATCAATTAACCCTAATTGCCTCAAAAAGAGAGAGATAGACAGAAGACAAAGAAAGAGAGAGAATGTATTGGACAGAATGGTCATTCCTTCCAACTCTTAGGTTATGAGAATGACAAAATATGTTTTGCACAAAGCTACTATAATAATGGGAGACTTTATGAGCATGCCTTGAAGGTTAAATGTTGATGATAACTGCCTAATATGGCATAGAAATTTTCTACATAAACAATTTTGTTTTGGGATGCAGCCAGTCAGTCTGTAAACATTTATTAAATCCCTACTGTCTTCCAGATGCTGTGATAAGCTCTGGAGATTCAAAATGAAGCAAAAAACAACCCTACTCTCAAGAACCTGCTCAGAATATAATGGTACAAACAACAAGAAAATATATACAAATAAGTACTATACAGAATAAAAGTATTATTATATAAGTATTTTATGGGAATGAGGGGGACATGGAATCAACCTATGATTTCATTGAGATAGAGAACTCTAGGTGAGGAAATACCAATCAGTATCTTCTCTACCATTTATAGGGCTAGGCCTCTAGGGTTCCTTCTAGCTGTGAGATTTTACGATTCTATGAGTCTATGAAAACCTCAAGCACATGATTTTACAACTGTTTCCTAGAGAGAAATGATTAAACAAAGATTTAAAAATACTGATTTCTTAAATGCTATTGAATTTGACTGGGAGAAGAAATCTTGAAAATAGAACATTCAGTCAACCATCCTTTTAAGCATTAGAAACTTTTAAAAGTATCTACTATGAGCCACTTCAAGAGTCCTGTTTCTAAAGGAGTTAAAGAATCTAAAGGAGAATTCATGGGTACCCAAGTTATCTATCATCTCTTAAATGAGAAAATATTTAACATAGCACTTATGTGATGCTCATTCTCTTTCCCCCACTTAGGAAAAAAAACAGCAAAACAAACTAAATGCACTCAACCCTTCAAACTTGGCCTCTTCTTATTTGAAGTAATAGAATTCACCCAGTTGGGCTCTCTTCCTAGGCTTTGAAAGTTTCATATCTACCTTCCTTGGTTCCAACTGGAACAATACTGCATAATAGCTTTCATCTCTGGGGTCTGCAGAAATGAGCTGTTTAGTGTTGGAAATGTTCAGTCTCTTTGTACTTTTTGAAGTCTTAAAATTTTGGGTTCAAGGGTGGAGGCTCCTTCCCGGAGCCAGGATGATGACATTTGGCCATTTTCAAAGTGGTGTGCGAGTCATTTTTAATAAATATTGTTCCCTAAGGGAGGAGGGTCTCCAACTTAAACATTCTTCTCTCGTGTTCAAAGTGATGATCAGTAGAGATGAAGCTGGTAGCCAGGACCCTGTAAATAAGAGCCTTCCAGAAGGTTATCAACAGCATGGAAAAACCAGCCATCCTTCAAAGACTTTCTTGGCAGTGTTTGTTGCTATTGCAAAAGCAGAAATAGAACTGGAAGAAACCTAATTGTCCAGTCATGGGGGAATAGTTAAACAAATTGCGATACATTAATAATGAGACACTGTCATGCAACCAAGATAGACCATGTAAGGAATATGAAGAAATCTGGAAATTCACCAAAGCATAACCTCATCATAGAAATTGTCCTAGAGCAGTCAAAGGCTAAGAGATCAATGAGTCCAACTTTTTCATCTTACAGGTATGGAAGGCAAGGGATTTGTCCAAGTCACAAAGTAGCAAAACTGGAATTTGAACCTAGGTCCTATTTTGCTAAATCCAACACTCTTTTTTTTTTGCCGAATTCTCTTCTTATCTTTATCCCTAAATCAATCCCTCCTCTTAATTTTCCTGATCAATCCTTCCAAGCCCTCAGGTCTAAAACAGAGGCCTTCTCCTCACTTCTTCACTCCCATCACCTCCTGTATCTGATTCCAGTCTACTTCCCAAGCTGGTTATATGTTGTTCCATCTTCTACACTCTGAAGTTCCTAGGCAAAATAGCTGACTTACTATTTTCAGATATTCCATCTGCCTGAATGCTTTTGTTTAGGCCAACACTTTTGTCTTCATCTTTCTCTCCATTTCTTGGAAGATCTGGTTTCCATCAAGGTGAGACTGAGGCAGATGCAGACCAACCACTCATTTATAACTTCTCAAAGAGTGTCCTAGGGTTCTAAGAGGTAATAAAACTTGTCCAGGATCATATAACTGGTGTGTGTCCAAAAGCTTACCTGACAGACCTCCAAGGCTGGTCCCATCCACTGTGTCCCCATCTCTTATAGGAGAAATGAGCAAATCAAAAACTTCCAAGTTGTCAGGAAATGAGTGAAATGTTGCCTGGGTTGTTTCCTCCCCTCCCATTTTCTTCTTATTTTTAGTAACTTCCATTGGTAGATAATATTTTTTTACAAAGGGTTCTTCTAACACCCTTAGATTAGGCAGGGAGACTTTTTACCCAGGCTCCTTCCAGACAATTTTAGATGCCTGACATTCTGGCACTGACCCAGATGACAGAGCTGGCAGGCTCCTAGGCTTGTTAGCAGTCATGGGGGCAGGGAAGTGGCTATTTAAGCTATTGCTGCTGAGGTCTGGCCTACCCAGCACATTCCTCAGAAAAGTCTATGCTTGCCTTTAGAATTTTCATGAGCTGTGTCTCACTTCCCATAGACTGGGGAAAATCTGACTACATCATTTAAAAATATTTTATTAGTGAAAAATAATGGTCTCATTTCTTAATACCAGCCCACCCAGTAGACCCCTGCTTCATTTGTTGTTTTTTGTTGTTGTTTTTTTTTTTTAGGTTTTTGCAAGGCAGATGGGGTTAAGTGGCTTGCCCAAGGCCACACAGCTAGGTTATTATTAAGTGTCTGAGACCGGATTTGAACCCAGGGACTCCTGACTCCAAGGCCGGTGCTTTATACACCATGCCACCTAGCCGCCCCAGACCACACTTTGTAACAAAAGAGTATAGCTAAGAAAGACAAATGCTGCACCAACTGTATTTTGCAGCATGTGTATATCTTGATCCATACCTGTAGTCCACCACCTCTCTACAAGAGAAAAGAGGCATTTTTCAAAGTGGGTTCTTTGGATTCCATTCAACTCACTTTCAAGATAAGAACTGAGAAAGCTTTGAATGTGGTTTTCCTTTCAATTATTTCGGTCATTGTGGATATTATTTCCTTAGCTCTGCAGTTTGGTGTGATAGAAATCACAGGTGTGATTCAATCACAGAACTTGGGTTCAAAGTCTAGCTTTCCCCTTTAGTGCCTATGTGACCTTGGGTCAGTCACCTAATCAATAAGCAATTGTTGGCTGCTGAGTGGTGCAATAGATAGAGTGCTAGATCTCAAGTCAATATGACCTAACTCAAATCCAGCCTAGTGGGATGACCCTAGGCAAGTCATTTAACCTCTGTCTGCTTCATTTATAAAATGGGGATAATAGCACCTGCCTTCCAGGGATGTTGTGAGGATCATCTGTGATCACATTTGTGCTATATAAATGTTAACTATCAACAAGCATCCATTAACCAGGCACTGTACTGGGGATATGAAGAGATCGACCTGTGATTTCATTAGTAATAAGATCTCCCTCCATTAATGCTAAGAGGCACCTTCTCTGTCATTTGCCATTCTAGAAAAGTTGGTGGGATATGCCTGGGGTCACATATTCTACATGCTTCAGAGGCAGGGCTGGAGCTATAGTTTCTTGGTTTTTCAGACTTTGATGATGGCTTTCTATGCCCTAACTCTCAAGGAGTTTGCATTGGGAACATACTATATCTAAGTATCTACGAAAAGGGCTTGGTCTCCCAATGACAAGGCTGGATGAGCTGATCATTGCTCAGATGCCACCCAGCTCTAAATCTTTCACTTAGGATTATGGTCCCCTGTCCTCATGGCTTTCAGAAAGCTCTCCTTGGAGGGCTGGCCAACATATGTGGTCCTGCCGAAGAGCAGAATGGAGGAATATATGTTTTCTAACTGACTTTTTCGTCCTTGCGTCTCTTGAGAACTCTCGTGTTTCATCAGTCCCAGGGGTTCAGGCTCTTGAGAGGAAGGAAGAAGACAGAAATTCCATATAGAAGAAATACCTTGTATTTTCTCATCTCTGTCTTATGATCCTTTCTGAAGTGGACTATTGGAACCCAAAGAACTAAAGATTGGGACCATTGCCACCATTTTGGGAACAAATACCTCTGTGGGTACTGAGCAGTTGGTCCTGTGTTAGACATCAGGATGGACCTGGATTCTGATCCTAATTCTGAACCCAGACAAGTTGCTTCAATTCAATCTCAATTGAATAAGCATCTATTAAGTGCCTACTGTGTACAGTCATGCTAAGTGCTGGAGATTTATTTTATAATTTAGTTCAACACTTATCAAGTATCTATTATTTTATTGACATGAGGTAGTTGAAAGAATTCTGAATTTGGAAGGAGAGATCTTTGGCTCAAATCCCAGCTCTATCACTAGGTTCCTTTACCTATAAAATATGGGTCTTGGACTTGATGATTCCAAAGGTCCCTTCCAGAGCTACATTTCTGATTCTATGTTCCAGAGAGACTTTTATTTTTGTATTTGCAAATTTATGTATTCCACATTTTCTACCACCCTCCCTTCTCTCTCCCTCCCCTTGGTGGTGAATAGTCTGGTAAAAGTTATATACATACATTTTTGTTTAACATGTTTACATATTAGTCATCTTGTGTAAGACAATTAAGGGAAAAGAAAGAAAATCATAAGATAGGAAAAATATGAGTTTTTTAAAAGTGTACATAGTATACCTTCAGATTCTATGCATGGCATTGAACATAACAAGTCTCCCAGGGTTGTCCTAGCTCTCTGAACTTCTGAGAGGAGCTGTGTCCAACTCACAATGTTGTTATTAATGTGTACAATGTTCCAGATAGAATTTCTCTCCTCAAAGAACAAAGACAAAAACAAGGGCAATCTCTGCCTTCAAGAAACCCAGAATTTCCTGGAAGACAACATGTAGACAGACAAATATGTACAAAATGCGCACACTATAAATAATAGGAATTTTGTGCTGGGGTAGAGGTGGGGAATCACAAACAACCAGGAGAGTAAGAAAGACTTCACGTAGGAGGTCAGTCAATCAGTAAGTATTTTATTAAGTGTTTACAAGCTCCTGGTTCCATGCTAAGATCCAGGAATAGAATAAAGAGAATCTGAACTATTTGGTTATTTGTTTGATTTTTGCAAGGTAATGTAGTTAAGTGACTTGCCCAAGGTCAATTGGTAGGTAATGGTAGGTAATTATTAAGTATCTGAGATCAAATTTGAATTCAGGTCCTCCTGATTCTGGGGTCGGTGCTCTATCCACTGCGCCACCTTAGCTGCCCCCGACTATTTGTTTTTTTAAAGAAATTTAGGGATTCTGGTGGCAAAGGCAAGGAAGCAAAGAAGTCTATATGACCTTTGGGAAGTCTATATGAGATTATATGTGGAAATCGTCTGGCAAACCTTTAAACATTTAGAGAAATATCAGTTAATACAACACCCATCACCACCACTCTGCTATCACCACTTAGAAGAAGCACTGGGATTGGCATCAGAGGGTCAGGGTTCAAATCTCCCTTTTCATGCTTATTGTGTGACTCTAAGTAAGTCCAGCATCCTTAGGACTCAGTTTCTTCACTTGTAAACTAAAGGGATTGGAGTGATTGATCTCAGAAGCTCCTTCCAGCCATACAACCAGTATTCTATGATTCTATAATGTTAAGGAAGAAGAAACAATGAAATGATTAATGATTTGAGATCTTTTTGTTACTTTTCAAACTGTGTCTATTAAAAATCAGCAGAAAAAATGACCCTGTCTTTGGAGTTTAAACTGTTCTCTCCTAACATTCCAAATCAAATGCAAGAGGAAAGAAAAGTGCATCATTTCCTTTTCAATGAATAAGTTTATTGGATCAATACAGGGGAACCCTCTCTGGGAAAGAGAAATCATTCCGATTACAGATTCATGCCATCTCAGGTGACCTTTGACTGTTTCTATCTAGAACAACCAGGGAAAACATAAGTTTCTGAAAAGTGAGAGTTTGACATCTTTTTATAGAAACTGAACAGTGGGTATACATTCCCTTTGTTTCTTTAAAAAATGCGCTCTTCTAACATTTAAGCACTCTATTTTTAGAGACCTGACCATAATTTTTTTTAACAATACTAATTAGCCTTGTGGGGCTGGGAAAACAGACTACAGGGGGGAAGAAAAGCTTTCTTGACGAACCCCTAATTGTTTTAGTTAACCCAGCTTCCAGGCACAAGCAGGGATTTTTATTTTCACTTGAATCTAAAATACTTTTATAGGGTATATGGGTGAGGAACATTAATAGAGGTAGAAAAGTAGTGGCTTATGGGAATGCAATGAAAGGGGTGATCCCTTCCCTTCCCTACAGCCTGTGATCTCTTCCAATGCACCTTTCATAAGGGCAGGTTAGACCACTAACCACAGAGTAGGTATAAGATTTTCATACCAGTGTGCCTCTCACCTTCCCCTTCATCCCCCATAAACACCCTCATACAGAAACTTATTCCTAGGACTATACCCCAGTCTTCCCCCTCCCCTCCACCCATCCCTTCCTTTATACTTCTCTCTTGAAATGTATTTTTCCACTTGTATCTTATCTAATACCTTCATTCATTTAAATCTATTCAAATGTTAATATACCTATGAACAGTTTAGTGACATTGATAATGCTCAGTGAAATTGTTAATTGATAAATATTATTGGCAGCAAACTCTTTCATCCATGTGTGTTATGACATACTTTTCAAATCTGGAAAAATGGCTCTACTAGTTTAGTCTCAAATTACAAATGGAAAACATTTTTCTTTGTTAATGGGAGTAGGACAAAGTCATTTCCTGGCTTTCTAAAGGAATGTTTCTAAAACTGATCCAACCCAGGTATATTAACATCTCTTATAGGCCACCAATTATACATAGTTTTTTCTCTGGTGTTTAATGACAGATGTTTTCTTACCAGTCTAAACAATTCTTTTTTTAATTTTTTTGATATTTATTTATTCTCTTTTTGTACAAAAAATTTTTTTATACATTAATAAAATATTCTTGTTTAAGAGTAAACAGAATACCCCCTCCCCCCCCCACAAAATATAGACTCGCTTGAGCGATAAAGTAAAGGGGAGAGAAAAAAATTAAAATTAGAAAAATAATAGTAATAATTGTAGGTATGGCCAGGTGGCACAATGGACCGAGCCCCAGCCCTAGAGCCAGGAGTACCCAAGCCCATATCTGGCCCCATACACCCAACAATTACCCAGCCATGTGACATGCAAGCCACCCCAACCCCACTGCCCTGAAAAAACCAAAAAAAGAAAAAAAAAGACCCAAAATAAAATAAAATAGTAATAATAGTAGGAGTGGCTGGGTGGCAGACAGAGCATTGGCCCTTGAGCCAGGAGCACCTGGGTCCAAATCCGGCCCCAGACACCCAAAGACCACCCCGCTATGTGGCCCTAGGCAGGCCACCCAGCCCCACTTGCCCTGCACCCTCCCCCAAATAATAATAACAAAAAATGTGCTTCAGTCTTTGTTCCAACACCAACAACTCTGTCGCAGGTGGATCACATTCTTGATGGTAAGTCTATCGCAAAAGTTAGTTCCATATTTTTCCACCCTTGCCATTGCTGATCTCAACGCCCTCCTTTTGTATTTTTCCACTACCATGTACTATATTTTCTCTCTCCTTTCACTGACTCTGCTGTAGGGTAGCTGAGTGGCGCAGCAGACAGACCCCTGGTCCTGGGACCAAGAGGCCCAAGCCCCCCTACCACCCCTTAGGCCCAGATCGACCTGGCCCTATGGTCTCGGACAGGCCACCCAATCCCAGCCACTTGCAAGAAGTAAAAAAGAAAATGCGTTATATCTGACCACTCTACCCCCATGGTCCATCCTCTCCTCCATCATTCACATCCTCACCCCTTTCCCCTGTCCCCACCTTCTTACTCCAGATGTCTATACCCCATTGAGTATATATGCTGTTTCCTCTCCTAGCCACCTCTGATGACAGCGAAGATTCCCTCATTCCCCCTTGCCTTCCCCCCTTCTATATCATTGCAATAGTTCATTGTAATAATGAAAAAAAAATATTATATGAGATATCTTGGCCTATTCCCCCTCTCCTTTTTCTTTCTCCCATTACATTTCCCTTTTTTTCTATTGACTCCATTTTTACACCATATTTTATCCTCAAATTCAGCTTTCTCCTGTGCTTCAACTGTAAAAGCTCTCTCTACCTGCTCTGTTAACTGAGAAGGTTCATATGAGTACTATCAGTGTCATTTTTCTATGCAGGAATACACGTAGTTCATTATCATTAAGTCCCTCATATTTTCCCCCTCTCCTCCAATCTCCATGCTTCACCTGAGTCCTGTATCTGAAGATCAGACCTGTTCAGCTCTGGCCATTCTAACAGGAACATTTGAAATTCCCCTGATTCATTGAAAGTCCATCTTTTTCCCTGGAAGAGGACATTCAGCCTTGCTGGGTAGTTGATTCTTGGCTGCATTCTAAGCTCTTTTGCCTTCCGGTATATTGTATTCCAAGCCCTACGAGCTTCCAATGTAGTTGCTGCTAAGTCCTGTGTGATCCTGACTGCAGCTCCACGATATTTGAACTGTGTCCTTCTGGCTGCTTGTAATATTTTCTCTTTGACTTGGGAGTTCTGGAACTTAGCTATAATATTCCTAGGGGTTGGTTTTTAGGGATCTCTTTCTCTGGGGATGCTCTCCATTTCTATTTTGCCCTCTGCTTCTAGAATATCAGGGCAATTTTCCTGTAGTAATTCTTTGAAAATGATGTCAAGACTCTTTTCCTGATCATGACTTTCAGGTATTCCAATAATTTTAAATTATCTTTCCTAAGTCTGTTTTCCACATCAGTTGTTTTTTCAATGAGATATTTCACATTTTTCTTCTAATTTTTCATTGTTTTGGTTTTGAAGTAATGAATCCTGGTTTCTCATAAATTCATCAGTCTCCCTGAGTTCTATTCATTGTCTGAAGGATTTGTTCAGAGAGTTTTCTTATCTCTTAACATCTGGCCAATTTTGCTTTTTAAAGCATTTCTTCTCCTCCATAACTTTTTGAACTGTTTTATCCATTTGGCCTAAGCTGTTTTTTAGCATGCTATTTTCTTCAGCATTTTTTTGGATTTCCTTGACTAAGCTGCTGACTTCATTTTCATGTTTTTCCTGCATCTCTCTCCTTTCTTTTCCCAGTTTTTCTTCTAACTCCCTCATTTGATTTTCAAAGTCTTTTTTGAGCTCTATCATAGCCTGAGCCCAATTTCTGTTTTTTCTTGGAGTTTTTAGATGCAGGAGCTTGTGCTTCCTCATCTTCAGACTGAGTATTTTGATCCTTCTTGGGCTCATTTGCAAAATATTTCTCAATGGTCTTCCTCTTATTTCTCTGCTTGCTCATTTTCCCAGCCTGAGCCTGGTTTTGGGGGTGCTTCCTGAGCTTTTGGGACACTCCCACCAGGGTCTCAGTGTGTGAGGCTCTGACCTCCCTCCTGGTCTGTGAATGATCATAAGCGCCCCCCTCTGCCATGGGGCTGAGGTGGGGGGGGGCCCTGCTGTTCTATTGGGGGGGGGCCTAGACTGGGATCAGGATCTGAATGTGGTCAGAGCCCCAGAGTCCTGTTCCAGGGGCAGAGGACAGAGCTCGGCAGTCTCTCTTCACTCCCCTCCCTAGGTTCAATGGGCTCATGCCCTGGAGGCTTCTGCTTACTGGCTCCACCTGCTTCTATTCCTGGATCTGGGGTGCAGCAAGACCACTCTGCTCACTGTATGCCCTGAGGGCTGGGTTTCATGTGCTTGTTCTGGTAGAGGTTCCCCCCCCCCCCGCTGTTCCCCCAATTTGTGCCCAGTGTTTCCCAGGGTGCAGCTCAGGAGACTCCCCCACTGCTGTGAGCTGGGGCTCCCAGCGCCCTGGGGCTGCCTCCGGGAGGCTGAAGTTCTTTCGCTCCGGCGGGCCACCCCTCTGCCGGGCCTCCCCTCCGACCCCAGGGAGCAGAGCCTTTCTGCTCTTTTCCAGGTTACCTTGAGTAGGAGAACTGCCTCACTGGGTCCCTTTGTAGGTTCTGTCTCTCAAAAGTTTAGTTAGAGTCCTTAGTTTAGAAGTTTTATGAGAGAGTGCCTAAGAGAGGATCCTCTCTTGTCCCCATCTTGGCTCCGCTAAACAATTCTTTCTAATTGTTTTCATGGGCTTTATAATCCTGGGATAGTAATTAAAGTTTTAAAGTTCCCACAGGTCCTTGGAGATTTTTATTCTTACTATCTTCACTTTTCAGGTGAGCAAATGAGTCATAGCTTGAGGATTTTACCTAAGGATTCTAGTGGGGTTATTATTGACTCCCATCAATCAATGCCAAACTTGCCTTCAAACTGCTAAAACCCATTCATGACCCTTGGCCACCAGGCAATATCCTGAGCAGTGCCCCTAACACTGTTAGCCTAAGCAAGCCTCCTGATTGCTTGGTCGGTATCCAGGTGTTTTCTGTATTCCATCCTCCCCAACCATAACCCAGCCTCGGGATCCTCCCCCCACCCCCCCAACTATTTAAGGAGCAATTGTGAACCAGACTATATGACCCTGAGTAAATCACAACTCAGGGATTTGTAACTTAGAATATGTATATATTTGCATATATGAACTATATGTGGATATATATATATATATATCCACATATATTCATATATAGGTTTCCATATAATTTCTTATGTAATTTTCCTTATTTTAATTAATTTTCTTATATTTTACTTAATTAAAAACTTTTTTTCTGAAAATGCATCCATTGATTTTAGCAGACTGCCAAAGGGGTACATAATATTCCCCCCCCAAAAAAATTTGAGAACCCTGACCCAACTCTCAAAACTCCAGGGAACTCCCTGAGTTGGTATGTTCCAGGCAGGTCAGTGATCTGCACTGATTTCAGAGAGTATTTCCTTTTCTGTATTTCCTTATAGATGTGAAATCACAGATTTAGTCCCCTGCAAACAGGAGTACAAATCACAAGACTAGAATTTTGACTCCATTCCCAGGTTGACCAGCTGTGGAACTTTGAACAAGCCCCCTCTCCACTATGGGCCTTAATTTTTCCATCTATGAAATGATGATATTTGTCTATCAGAGGTGTCAAACTGGAATGTAAAGTATCAGATTAGAATGTAATTGGGAAATGTTTTAAAAAATAAATAAAAATACACATAGATAATGTTAATCTGAGGTTTTCTAATCCAGAGATGACTTTGAAGGCTCCTTCCAGACCTGAAATTTAAGACCTCAGTTTAATAAACTTTAATTAAGAGCCTGTTATTATAGAGAACTGGGTTGGTGTCTGACATTTTAAAGGACAGATTTTGTTTTTGAGAAATAGGCAGAAATATAAATTAATGTAAGGCAGAATGTGATTGGTCCAAGAAGAATTGAGATAAATAGCCTTGAGAGAATGGTCACTTTAATTTGGGTGAATAAGAGAAAGTTTTGTGGAGAATTGGCCCCCTGGTCTAGTCCTTGATCTGCAGACATCATACACTCAGCATCTATAGAATTGTTGACTCCTCTCACTCTACCTGGCCAAAATTCCTTATCACCATGGAAGGCACCAACAGCCTTCAAATCTCAAGGCTCAAAACTCTTCCCTAGAAGGGAAAGTTAGTGATGATTCCACAGTTTTGGGACTGGAATCTAGGAGGACAGAATTAGCATCTACAAAACTAAGAAAGTTGGCAAGGAGAGTTATTGGATATGCTCAGTTTGAGATATCAATAGAACCCAAAGCTAGAGTTTTTCAGCTGGGAGTTGAAAAAGCAGGTTTAAGTTGGAAGTATCTGTGGTTTGCTGGTAAATGACTTTCAAAAATGTTTATAGGACACACTTTTAAGTTTTATCTGCATTTAACATGTTCACCATTACTTTCTAATGTCCAGATGATCTTCACAACAATAAATCAAGCCTTGATTTTTGGTGTTTGCCAATTTCTGAGATAGAAATAATTATTTTGAAAAAATTTAACTGTCCAATTGAACCTAGTCCCACATGGCTATGGGAGATGGGGATGGGATAGTTCTAATTTTTCAGGGCATTCCAGAAGGAGTATGGCCTCTAATCAAGGTTTTGGGGAGTCCTGATCTCAACAAAACTTAGGAGGTCACTTGTGACATAGTCTGTAGAGGACAATTTTATTCAGGCACAAATTCAATTAGATGACTCCTCTTGTGCCTTCCAGCCCTGAGATTCTGGGATGTTGACTTTGTGTGAGAACTATATTGATCTGATTCACTTAAGCACAAGAAGAAACAACTACCTTTGCTGGGAATCATTGAGATGATGAGTGACTTGCCTAGGGTCACATAGCCAATTCTAGGGAGGAAGGGACTTGAACCCAGGTCTTTCTGACTACAAGTCCAACTCCATATCTATTGCTACACAAGTAGTGAGTATGTAATCTTTAGAATGTAGGCTGAATTGAATTTTTAAAGACCAGACTTGAATACCTCATCTTAGCTCCAGACATTATCTTACAATTAATACACAGAATCATATAACAAAGAGGCTAGTTTTTTGATGTGGTGACTTGGCAGAACAGATCTGAGAATGTAAATTATGGACCAGAAAGTGTTAGACCATTTCAAAAGGTAAGAGTCATGAGAATATTTGGAGAGTTTCCAAGATGGTGAGATGCTTTTACTAAGGTGCTCTCGAAAAAATTCCTGAACTGGGATTGAGTTGAATAGTCACTTGGATGATTGAGAGGGCAAGAGAGGAGTTCAGAATTTTCAACCTGGGTGAATGGGAGAGTACTATTGGCATTTCCTTTCTAAAGCTGTTTTAAAATGGCCCATCGATAAACTGCCATAATCCTCTCTTGTTGGCACCATCACCCCCTCAGGTCTCACTGTCTCCCAGGACATGTAAATGGGAATCATTTGGAAAGTAGAATAATGCAAATCTGGAATTATAGCATATATATATATATATATATGTATGTATGTATGTATGTATATAGAAAAAAGTCATACTTAAAGAGAAATGGTTTCCATTCTACAGTAACAAGATTGTTCTCTTAAACACTCCATGGTAGTAGGGAGAAGCTCAGCCGCTGACAAATCATTTCCATTGGAAACAACCACCTCCTAGTAGCATCGATGTGTATTGTTACATGATAAAGTTGTCCTGTTTGCCTTGAATTAGTATTAAAAATAGCCAAGAAGCATCATTATCAAAAAAGCATCTTATTAACACATTAGATTTGCTTGGAGCAGCTCATTTGGCAGAGGGTTATGGAAAATTGTAGGAACTGTGGAAAACAGGCTTAAAGCAGTTGTTCATTTGCTTTCATTTTTTTAGCCAAGACAAAAAAAAAAAAGAAAGAAAACAATAGTTTTTGTCCACTGAGCTATGGAGCCTGTAAATTTGACTTAAGTTTTTGGCAGCATCACCTCTGATTTCTTCCCCCAAGATGGGAGAATGCCAACATCAGCACTATGTCTGATAGAAACATCTATCTCCAGGCAGAAAACAAAGACTGAATGTGGGGTGACATTGGGTAATGGGAATCAAAGGACAGACTATAAGCAGGGTACGGATGCTTTGGGTCACCTGGTAACCAAACTACTTCTTCTTTTCACACATCACACAGCTATGTAGCAACACAGAAAACTGGGTCCTGGAAATTGTAATTTAAGGGGAAAACTGCCCAGAAAGTAGCCTTTTGATGAAATTTTGCTAATGTACTTTTTTGGGTGAGGTCCTAGGAATAGGATTTTTAGTTCGGGAAATATGGAATTTTACAGATGGTGAGACTAAGAAAGACAGATGAAGGAACTCTTCCAAAATGATAAAATTAGTAAGTGGCAGAGTCAAAATCTGAATCCAGGTCTTGTGACTCCAATTTCATCACTTGTTCCCCTCTCCTACAGATCTTCAAGATGAAGTTCACAAGTCTTAAAAATTGGCTTAGTTGAGCCAGTGAATGAGCTAATGAAAGGACTTTTATTTTAATAAGGTACTTGGAAGGTGCTCAAGAAATCCTGGTTGAGTTGAATTGAGTAGACACTTTATCAAATGTGGGCAGAATTGAATGTTTGAATAAATTGTTTATTTTTTAAAAAACAACAGATATTTTGTTAAACGTCAAGACTTGAAGAGTGCCTTTAACGTCAAACATCTATCTTAAAAGTAACATATAGAACTGTCTTTGTACAGTAGAAATTAAACTCTGATTAATAGATAGGCATTAAGCCTACTTGATGACAAAGAATTAAATTTATTACTTTAATGTGTGCATAGTATACACATATATGCATATATTTGAATATTTTATATATATTTATTATATATGTATATTTCCCTTAGGAAAAGAATCAAGATAGTTTCTAACATTCATTTGCTACTTAATGTGTGTGGAGGCTCATGTTCATCCAGTAGAAATTCTAACTAATCTCATTTTAATGAAATACAAGGAAACAAAGACACTACATCAGATAGATGGGCAGTGTTTGGATTTAATGAGTTGTGAGAGGAAAGCTGTGTTCTTTGGGAGGCAACTGAGAAATCTGGGGTATTTATTTCTCATGGTATATATAAATATGATTTGTGAAATGTACTCATGAATGCAAAAGGAACATCTTTTGTCCAACCAAATGACAGTGATTTTTAGTTGAAGGAATTTGGCACATTGGTTAATGAACTTAAATGCTTAGCAAATATGCAGACCTTTTTAATCTTTTATTCCCTTCTTCTCCAAGCCAGATATACACACACACACACACACACACACACACACATACACACACACACACACACACACACACACACACACATGTGCCATATTGTGAAGTAAATAATAATAACTACAACCTCAAGAAGCCTGCTTGACTGAGAAAATTCTGATTATGGAAGTGAGAAATAAATTTGAATATGAATTAAATTAGACAAGAGTTTCTTAAGTCCCATCATATATCAGGCCTCCTATTAAACATGAGGAATTTTAAAATCAAGGAGCCTACATTAATCAACAAATATTTATTAAATATCTCCTATGTGCTTAATAAATGGGGTGTTGTTCTAGGTGCCAGAGATACCAAGGAAAGCATAGAATAATCCCTGCCCTCTACGAATTTACATGAATATGTATGTGTATATATTTATATATAATAGAAAGTAATTTATAAAGAAGAGGATAAAGATGTACCAGGGAGATATATCCACTAAGGGAGAAGAAATAAAATAAAAATATATCCACAGTCATTTTGGAAGGACAACGGAAGCTCTAACTACTGGAGAGTCCTGTAGTTAACACTTGAACTGAACCCTAGGAGTTGGAGGTATGGGAAGAAAGCATTCCAAAAAGTACAAGGGAGGAAATAAGGAAGAGGGATTAGTTTCGGGAGAAAGAATTAATGTTTGTCCTTCATTTATTTTTTTTTAGTTTTTTGCAAGGCAGAGGAGTTAAGTGACTTTCCCAAGGTCACACAACTAGGTAATTATTATATGTCTGATATCAGATTTGAACTCAGAGCTGGTGCTTTATCCACTGTGCCACTTAGCTGCCCCTGTCCATCATTTTTAATGAAGATCAAGACATCGGGGAAGTGATGTCATGACAAGTCTGTGAATTGGATTTGAGTGAGGGGGGGTCTATGCTAAGTTACCAGCCTTACTTTCTCCTCCAGACTAGGTTCATTATGAGAATTATCAGCTTTTAGCCTGTAAGTTCAACAAGAGAAGGGAGGGAGGATACTTCCTAATATGACCTCTAGAGCCACACTTCATTTAATTTCAGTTGATAAGAGAAACAAAATCACAGACCATCTGGCTCCTTCCAGTCCAAGTGGATGGAGGAAGCAAGTCATCTTTGTCCCACGGTGGTGTAATTGGGGCATTGTTTGCCAGTTTTACTATTGAGCAAGAAGGGTCTTGGATTTCTTGAAGGTCTCCATCCAAGCTCAGTCAACAACCTTTTGTTAAGCCCTTCCTATGTGTTAGAGACACAAAGAGAGGCAAAACAGGCCTCCCTTACCCTCATGATGAGATGATCATATGATTTCGGTGTTGACTAATATCAGAAAATTATAGCATCATGCATTTAAAGCTGGGAAGGTACTTTGAGATCATCTAATCCGGCTCTTTCATTTTGCTAATGAGGAAACCAAGACCTAAGGGTGCCACTGGATTGCCCAAGACTGAGTGGGTGGTATATAGATCCATCTATTTTGCATTGGACTATGCTGTCTCTAAAAGAGAACTATGGCTTTCTCTACTTGAAACATTGACTTACTAGAGATTTTTGATTTGTTTGTCTAAAATTGTCTGAAAAGAGAGTGCCACTGTTCATAATGAAAGAAGAACCTATTTTTTTCCCTAATGCAAATGCAAACAGAATCAGCCAGAGTTGCTCTGAGATCTTCATGGATACTCTCCCCTCATGGTACTGAATGTGATAATGATGTCTGAGCATAATTTCATAGCAAGGTAATGAAACCAATTACATTATCTGAACTGTAAACACAAAAAAGCATTCTATTTCTCTGACTGAGTCAAAAAAAGACCACTGTCCCCGGCAGCTGCTCACCCACCACTATATATTATTGTGCCTGAAAGAACACATTGGTTATTAAATGAAGGTTTAGAGGCTGGAGAGTGGCAGAGAGGCTCAGAGCTTAGGCATCAGGGACTAAAGTACTACTGTTTAACTTTGAGAGATCTTCTGGAAGGAAATCTTGATTTGGAGTCAGACAGCCTGGATTCAGATCCCAACTCAGCAATTTAACTTTTGACAAGTCATGCCTTGCTATTGCCTCAGTTTTCTTATTTGTAAAATGGGGGCGTGGATTAGATGATTTTTTAAAGTCTTTTTCAATCCTATGGTCTTAACTAATATTTATATGGCCTTTCATAAATCCCTTCACCTTTTAAAGTCTCAGTTTCTTTCTTCATCTGTAAAATGAAAGGGTTTGACTAGATGACCTTGGAAATCTTTCAGTTCCTATACTTGAACCTTTATTTATCTCCCGGTAGGCTGGGCTGAATCTT
The DNA here is from genome assembly GCF_037893015.1 of Macrotis lagotis. Taxonomy (NCBI): domain Eukaryota; kingdom Metazoa; phylum Chordata; class Mammalia; order Peramelemorphia; family Peramelidae; genus Macrotis; species Macrotis lagotis. The sequence continues at coordinate 32,205,795 of NC_133663.1, read as the reverse complement.
AAGCTTTTTATTTCCTTTAGAGTACTTAACTATATGTTGGATATTAGATATGAGGGTTAGATATTTTAGTGTGTGTGTGTGTGTGTGTGTGTGTGTGTGTGTGTGTGTGTGTGTGTATCCCTCCCCTCTTTCTCTAAGTTTTTAGTTTTTACAAGTGAAAGGACCTTAGCAACCTTTTTAGCTCATAGCACATAGGAAGTGTTTCATAAATATTCATCAGTTGCTTAACAGAGCTACTATGATGTCCCCATTCTACAGATTCATAAAGTAAGCCTCAGAAGTTTGCCTGAAGTTACTCAAAGAGTGATAGAGTTAGGATTTCTCTAAGGAACCCACAGGGATAGATGCAAATACACACATATACACTATGTATATACTGGTTCATTTTACTTTATTTTGCTATATTTATTATACTTTACTATATTTATATAGAGATATTTGGACTTAAGATACCTTGGAGGATAGCTTTCTCTTCTCTCATTCATACTTTCCCAGTTAATTTATCTGCTTGTTCTCATTTTTTTTAAAGTTTTCTTCCTCTTGAGATCTTTGGCTGCCCCTCCCTACATTAGAATGCAAACTGCTTGAGAGAAAGGAGTGTTGTTCACCTCTTTTTTTATATCCAGCACTTAGCATAGTGCTTGCCTCATAGTGGGAGCTCAATAAATGTTGATTGATTGATTTCCATTTTCCCTTTTTATAATCCCCTATTTCTCGCTTTCTAACTCCTTCCTCTTTCACGGTGAATTCCTAAGGTATGACCTCAAAACTTTTTCTCCCACCCTGGGGAATTCACTTAACACCAGCTTCATTCATTCCTTTCCCCAACTGACTTCTGAGGGGAGAAAATGGCAGTTCCCTTTCCTTCAGGTCTGGAACAACCTTACACATTTCGTGCCCAACCCGTTACCTCTGTTCTTTAGTTCTCTGACTGAGCACTACTGGCAGTGTGCTATTAGTCCAGGTGAAGCATACTCCTACCTTCCTATTTCTCCAGCTCTTGCTCAGGGAAGCAGGGCAGAGTTGAGTTCCATTGCCTGTTGCTGCAGAATGGAGAAAGGGCAAAGGCAAGGAGAAAGGACTGGCAGAGACTACACCAGCAATCAGCAGAATTAGAGCGGATAGATCCCCGACTTCAAGTCCATTGGTTGCATTGTGCTCCCCAGGCAGAGTGTGTAGAGGCTGGCTGAGGAAGGGGTCCTTAATGAGCACCTTAAGCATTAGGGATTAGCCATCCCTGTTTAATTTATCTTAGTCTGTGGAAGTATACTTATCCCCATTTTACATGTAGGAAACTTAGGCTAAGAAAGGTTGAGTGACTTTCCTAGAGTCATGTAACTGTAGCTATTAAATGTTTTAAGAGATATGAAAATTCAGCTCTTCCTGACCTCAGACTCAGCACTCTAGTCACTGTACCACCTAGTTACCCCTCTTAATACATGCTTTTTCTTCATTCATCCATTTCCATTTAACTTATCCTTTTTGTTATGCATTTTATTCTCAAGTCTTTCAGAGAGTATATCTTTATTTAATCTTTTGCATCTGACAACTAAATCTCTCATTGAGCACAACTTCTTTTATTTCAATCATTAACTTCTGGCCAGAGAGCAGAGCACCATCTCTAATAGATAGCCAAGGGTTCTAATTTTGCTGTACAGAGAAAATTGTCCAAGTGAATCATAATTCTGTTTAATGAATAGGATCTAAAGTCTTTATAAATTAACAGGAAAGGTAGAATGGAATATCTTCTTTTATTTGACTTGTCTCATTCACTCCAAAATTTCTACCAATTTGAGCTATAAATATTATAAGAAAAAAGGTAACAGCACCCAAGTTGGGCACCACAATTTCCTGGTAAGAATTTATGTATATAAATGAAAAAATAGTTTAACATGAATAGGATCCAATTAATAACTTGATTTCCTGATACCATTTTTCAAGGCAGTAGAAAGATCACTGATGTTGCAGCATCAGTTCCATTTCCAACTCCTTCCTCTTTGATGGTAAATTCCTAAGGAATGGACCTCAATACTTTCTCAACTTTCTCCAACATTGGGGAATTCACTCATCCCCAACTTCATTCATTCCCTTCCCCAACTGACTTCTGAGGGGAGAGAATGGACCTCAGCTGAATGCCAGTTTCCTTTCCTTCAAGGCCTAGGATGACCCCTACATATAGTACCTTGCCCTTTCTCTCTGTTCTTTAGTTCTCATTTCTCATTGCTTTCTTTGGTACTTCTTTTTCATTTTAATATGATTTCCAGATTTCGCAGTAGCCTGTATGCTATATTGGAAAACCTAGAAAGTCAAGAGAATTTAAGGAAAGTCAGCATATTGGCTGAATTCCATGTGACCAACTCTTCATGGTTTAGAATTGACAAGAGTAGCTTAAGATAGTCATGAATGAGCATCAGTCTGTACTGTTGGAGGGAATGCTCATATTGACGGCACATTGGGGTATTTTTATTATTTCAGTGGATCTTTAATTCTATTGGTATCTCTTCCAGTAATGCAGAAAGAAGCCTTTGCACTGTGTATGTGTTGTCCATGGTCTCCTACAAATTCTCTGTTGTTGTTGCTGCTATCATCATTATTATTATTATTATTATTATTAATACTATTAGAGATTTAAGACCTGGGTTTTGGTCCCACCTTTGACACATACTAGTTATGTGATCCTGGGCAGGTCATTTACCTTCTTAGTGTTCTAGCCAACTCTCTAAAAATATAAATCTCACAAAAAAAATAACGCTAACCTGGACTGGCAGAACGTTTTTCTTCATCAATGAGTTTCCAACAAAATCACAGGTTTAATCCTTAGTACTATTAATATTTTGGTAAATTCATCTTCAATTTGAAAGGTGTGTGATACATCTGTGTTGATGCTCTATTCATCAATGCTGGTGATGTGAGTCCTCATTTACCTAGCAGCCCTGAGTGGGAGAGCACTGGACTCAGAGTTAAGGAAATTTCCAGATCTGAGGTAACTTTGTCCATAGGGAGCAATGTGGCAGAGCATGAATGAGTAGGGAAGTAGGAAAAACTGACCATCACTTAATCATTAGGTGGCCTTTGAAAAATGCTACTTCCAAAAAACCTTATCACCCCATGAACAGTGTAATGATGAGCCTTCCCAGACTTAATTTGAGTAAATTGTGGAGGGGAGGCATATAGTCCACCCTGGACTCTTCCTTGGAGCATTTTCAGCTTTGCAATTAATCAGTCAACCACTCAACATAAACTATATTGTTTACTATGTGGCAGACATTGTGCTGTCTTGTCTGATGGTACAAAGAAAGAGCTTGTGAGCCACTTGCAGAGGCAAGTGGAAAGTCATCTCCTTACGTTGATGAGGGATTAAGGATTTTGGTGCAGGGGCACTCTTAACAAATATGTTGATCAATCATTTTTCATTGTGTCTGATTCTTTGTGACCTCATTTGAGGTTTTCTTCACAAAGATACTGGAATGGTTTGCCATTTCCTTCTCCAGCTCATTTTTATTAATGAGGAATCTGAGGTAAATAGGGTCAAGTGACTTGCCCAGGTTCACACAGCTAGTAAGGGCCTAGAGCCATATTTGAACTTGGAAGAGAA